>NC_079204.1:35992481-36272481 GCF_026745355.1 Beta vulgaris subsp. vulgaris
CTCTCATGCATATTTGGTGATATCCACTCCTTAAATCAACTTTCGAAAACACTTTGGATCCACTCAACTCATCTAGCATGTCATCTAATTTAGGGATAGGAAATCTGTATTTTATGGTTATGTTATTCACAGCAGAGCTATCAATACACATCCTCCATGTTCCGTCTTTTTTAACACAAGTAGAGCCAAACAGCATATGGACTCTTACTCTCTCTCACGTAGCCTTTATCCATCAACTCACTGATTTGGCTTTGTAATTATTTAATTTCTTTGGGATTACATCTATAGGAAGGCTTATTTGGATTTGGTGCTCCGGGAATAAGATGAATTCGATACTCAATTCCACATTTAGGGGGTAGGCCAGATGGTAGGTCGTTAGGAAATACGTCCTTAAACTCCTCCAACAACTCCATTCGGATCTTCAACCTCCACTCCCTCATTTAATTCCTTAGTAATCAGAACATATACAACATGGTTAGTCTCCAACCCCCTCTCGAATCTTTTACTTCCTAAAAACATACTTCAACACACTAGGTTCTCTTTTGATTTAGGTTTTGTGTTTCAGATTTTTGAAGGGGGTAATGGTACTAAGGTTTTTATTTTTCCATCCTTATTCACCTTATACACATTAGTAGCACCATCATGAATAAATTTTGAATCAAATTGCCAAGGTCTATCAAGTAGGACGTGACAAGCAGTCATAGGGATTACATCACATAGAATTTCATCTTCATAATTTCCAATTGAAAACGTGATTAGAACTCTATTTTTCACCCTTACTTCACTATCATCAGCTAACCATTTAAGTTTATAAGGATGTGGATGTTTAGTAGTAGGTAATGCTAACTTCTCTACAAGTTCAGTTGAAGCAACATTAGTACAACTACCACCATATATGATCAATGTGCATATTTTCTTATTCACTTAGCATTTAGAATGAAGAATGATTTATCTGTGCTCCTCATTTTCAGCCACAACATTAGAATATAAGGACCTCCTAAGAACCAAAGTTTCACCCACTAAAAGAGATGCTTTTTCCAACTCGTCTATCTCCTCTACATCCCTTATAGTCATATCTCTTTTAGTAAGACAAGAAGATTGGTAGTGACCATAACCTTGACACATAAAATATTTCACTTTTAAGGTTTTATCATCTACAATTTTCTCCTTATCTTTCTTAGTGAAATCTGATATTTTGTTCTTATCAAAGTTACTAGTACTAGGATTAGCTTTAAATGTACTAAATGACTTTGAATGAGACTTACTTGTAACTGGTTTCTTTTTTTGACTATCAATTTTGAGAACCACTTTGCAAGCTTCATCGAAAGTAAGGTATGGATACACCTCCACTTTCTCTCATACATCTTTATTTAGGCCTCCTAAGAAGCGGCCTAGTTTTTTTTGCTACTCCATTTCTTCTATTTCACAAACAATGTTAAGCTTCTCAAACTCCTTGATGTACTCCTCCATGGACATGGCGCCTTGCTTGAGTGTGGACCATCTAACATACTAATTTTGCTTGTAGTTAGTTGGTACAAAATGCTTTCTTAATTGCTTCTTTAATTTCTCCCATGTAGCAATCTTGGATTTGTTCTCCTTCACCCTTTGTCTCTTCATGCCTTCTAACCAAATGGATGCATATTTGGTTAACTTCAAAACAACTACCTTGTACTTCTCCTGATCAGGAGTACCTTTGTATTCAAAGACAATTATAAGGAATGTTCCCATTCAAGGTACACTTTCGGATCACTAGTTCCATCAAATCCGAAACTTTTATCTTTAACCCTCTATTATCAGCCTTAGAAATCCTCTCTTCGTCATTTGATTTCTTCTTGAACATTTCTAAGGTTAATTGGGTCATCATCTCTTGTAGTGCTTCATTTTGCCTAGCTAGTGCTTCTAACATGGCATCTTTCCTAGCATTATCATTCAACTCGTCTCCCATTTCAGAACTAAGCTCTGATACCACTTGAAACAAACACGCCTCTATGAAGAATTGTGTTTAAGATAGAATGAATCACAAACTAAGTGCAATACTCCGTATTTTTGGAGTTATTCTTTATAAATAAGAAAATATAAAGAATAGAATCGAAGGTATTTTAGTATTATGTACAAAAAAAAATAAAAAAAAATAGTAATACAGTTTGGGTACGCTTACAACTATAACATAATTATATTATAGTTCGGTTTATTTTAATTTTGAAATAAATAAAATAACCAAGTCTTATTAGACTTAGGATGGCCACACTATAAATAAGAATGGAGAAAAAAAAGAAAGGAATAAAAAAATTAGAAGAACCCTAATCCCTCTCTTTCTCCCTCTTAGTCGTCCCTTTCAATTTTTCTTCTCTCTTAGCCGTTTTTTCTCCCTCTCTCAAATTGTAATATCCCGTAGGAGTCGGGGCGTTACACCAATTCTCTCTCCCCTCTCTCCTTATGCCTTGTCAATCTCCTCGGAATCTTGTCGCTTTCGACAAGGTTGGGCGTGCGAAGGTTGTGCGAGAAAGCTGTGCAGCGAGTGCTCGGGTGTGCGTGCGAAGTTCGAGCAGAAGTTCTCGTTTCCAGTGCGAGCCAGCGTGGTCGTGGTTCAAGGATTTGTGCGATGAGGTTTGCGGGTGCAAAGTCGCGCATGCGAACCAAGGAGGGTTTCGAGCGTGCTGTGCGATGAGCAAGGTTGTGGCTCGAGTGTCGTGCGAGAAGGCGAGGTGAGACCTTGAGTGGAGTGTGCGAGTGGTGTGCGAGTCGCCCAAGGGTCGAGGCTCATGGTGAAGCATGCGAGCGGTGCGCGAGTGTAGTGGTGCGTGTCTAGTCGTCATTGGAGTTCGGTTGCCGGTGTTTGACGCCGGCGAGACTAAGTGGTATAAAAAAAATATGTACATAATATGATTTTCTTTTGGTACCTAATATTGTGTAACCTCATTTCTATTATATTAAGTTGTATTGTAAGTTAATTAATTTGTAATTAGAGTAAATTATTAATCAATTAACTTTATAAAATTGATTTAAGTTGTAAATCTGATTTAGGATATTGTAAGTAAGTTAGGTGTAAAGTTCAGATATCAGATTATTGGTTATAGTTAGAATGTTATAATGGCCTGGTTATTCAAATTTGATTTTAGTAGTATTGGACATAAGGATTTAAGATGGAGTTGGTAAAGGTACTATGTTATTAAACTAACTAAAATCAGCTTTGGTCAATGTTTTTGGCTCTTAAAAGACAATAAGTTCAATAAAGTCATGAAGTATAAGAAAGTTAATAAACAACGAGAAAGTTTATATAGATAGTCACGTGTTATATTTTAATAATATCAAGGACGTAGCACGAACTACTTCCTTACTCATTTAGGTCCCAATTTCATAAGCGTAACGTTTGATTAGGCAGCGAAAATTCTTCGTTACAAGGTACGTACGCGTACCAGTTCAGTTGTAATTACTAGTATCATGTTAGGTTGTGATTTATTCTATCTGAACCTAGAATCATGATAGGGAATGGTTATGATTGCTAAGATTGTATGGTAACATAATTGTTATTGGAAATCGATATGTAGCATTGTAATGTGTAATTCTATTGTATCATAAGCATGATTATTGGATTTGTATTCTTTGATCCATGGTGTAACAAGGATGTTGCAAGAAGTAAAGATTTGAGTATTGTATCTAAGAAGGAACGTTACGTGATTATATGTTTAATGTAGTATGAATGGACAATACTAAGAAAGGATTTTTGGCAATAAAGTTGTAGTTGGACTCCCTACAAGTGATGAACAATGGGGGGAGTGTGGGACTTGTTCTACACTCCTATGCAGGCCTACTGCGATGAGAGTAGTGTCCTTATAAATTTTGATAACTCAAGTAGGCGGAAGGTTCCGTACGATCTTGGGGGTATGCATACTAAGGTGATGGATGTGGGATGGAATGAAACCATGTTTGCATTTCATCTAATAGACCAAGTTGTCTATTAAGGATTAAGTAGCCCGTATGATTCTAGTAAGATGACTGTGCCCATTCACTGCCAACTAAATAAAAAGTAAATAATGTAATGTTATTGTAGTATCATGTCTATGATTGATCCTTATTGCTTTATTTATGCTTAGTATGTACTCAATGCTTTACTATGTACTCAGCATAGCTGATTGTGTGTCATTGTGTTGTTTATTGACCTGTGATGAACAATTGATGCTACAATTGGGAGCACACTAGGTGTGCTGGTGTTGCTGCATGATGTTGAGCATACGGGGGATAGTTCTTAGTATTGAAACTTTAAGGCGTTTTAATCAAGCATTACAAGACTATTACAATTTACTTAATTAGTTTGTGGTTTTAATAAAAGGGGTCGTTGATGATTTCCGAGTTGTAGTTACATCTTTATTTTTGCTGCAGTTCAGTGTTCGTGACAATGATTTAAATTAACATTTCTTTTCAATAAGCCTTGCGTTTATTTCACTGTAGCGGTAACACTCCCAAAGTTGATGCGACATAGTCATGGACATGTATGAATTTTGGGAGTGTTACAAAACTGGTATCAGAGCCATAAGTTCCTATTTCCAAAGATGTTTTAATTCAAAAGGATTTTTAAATGGGTCGTATGGGATAGGAGCATTTAGATTACTTCACATGCACTAAATCATATGAATGATTTCATTTGTGATTTCGTTTCGTGCCTTGTATTCGTATGTGTTGTTTGATTGATCGATTGAAGTTGTTAAAGATTCTTGAAATCTTGAAATATGAATAGATTAGGAGGATGTACAAGGATAGGTTCGTGTATATAATGGTCAGGAGCGAGGACTAGGTTAACTTTAAGTTGGTATAAAAGATGTTTCAAAAATGGTGTTGAACTAAAACCTTATTTTTGGACAAAGCTATTTAATTAAGTAAAATGATCTTGAACGTGCTTAAGGAGTTTCAAAGTTTAAAATGATCGTTTTATCTCTCAAAGTTTAAAATGATCGTCTTGGCCTATAAAATGAAGGCTGTAATGGATTATAGGATCATGTAGGGAGAGCAAGGGTTGAAGCTTGAGCTGGCAAGGATATAGTTTATGCTTCACTTCGTCCCAAACATAGAACCCTAACACTTCGTACATCTGAGGTATGGAGATCTGTGGTCCGAAAAGGGGAGTTCTAACAGAGAGAAGCATACCTATTGGAACCATTACCTTCCTACCTAGAGCACTTCCCTGGTGACCTCAAGTACAACGAAAATGAGTGGAGGATCCGCGAGAAAAGAGGTTTAGATGGGAGTTCATCACCTTTAGTCCGAGGAAGCTACCACGTGGGGGAAAGCGCGGGAGCTAGGACTGTAGATGGGAGTTCTGAGAGCCCAAGAGTTAAACCTGAGCCACAAACACCACCTAGAGCTGTGAAAAGGCCAAGATATCAAGCGTTTGAGGACGCGTTCATACCTGAGAACTACCATGTAGCCTTAGACCTTAGAACTATCACCAACATTTTCGATGATGAAGATAACAATAGGACCTTTATCGCATTAATTGAAGGGGATCAGGCTGCACCTGTATTAGATGAGAGAAATGAGGAAGATGGGGACCCTAATGGAAATGAGCCCGCTGAAGGGGATCCAATTGAGGAAGAGCCTAAGGAGGAGGAATAGCCCATAGAAGAAGAAAAGAAGCCTATTGAGGAAGAGGAGCATGTAGAAGAATAGGAACAACCCCTGGAAGAAGAGGAACCCATAGAGGACAACAAGCCTATTGAGGATGAAGCTGACATGGAAGAAGGAATAGAGGATCCTGTGTAACATGATAAAGCTCGCCGCTATAGTCCATAGTTTCCTATGAACATATATTTAGGATTAGAATATCGTTTTATTTTTCTCGTATTTATTTATTTCAGAGTTCAAGGCTTGCATGCCATATAGTAGGTAGTATTGTTTATTCACACACACACACAAATATATATATATATATATATATATATATATATATATATATGTAGTGTTTCTTTAAAATAATAAATTTTCGTTTTCAATAATAATACATTTATGTTATTCTTTATTATTGGTTGTGACGTCTTATTTGAGATGTTGTATTGCAAGTCAATAGAGACTTAATATTGTTCGCAACAACTTGTTATATCTGCACTGTGTAATGGTTCAGTGAGTAAAAGATTATTGTGTGCGTCACTGAGATAGTTGTTATGTTATTTTCAGCGCAGAATGGTTCGGTCGGGAGGCACACCTGAAACCTCTCTGAATGTCGAGCAATCGATACGTGGCCTTGTGCAAATTACAGCCAACCTAGCCCAAGGTCATAACCGTGATGGGGATTTGTCTGAAAAGTTACCCGTAGGAACCCACCAATATCGAATGGGAAAGGGGGACCCGAGGAATTGGAGAATTGGGTTGGGGAGTTCGATAAGCTTTTCTTCACCCTATCCTGCCCAGATGACAAGACTGTGCCCTTAGCTAGCTATTACCTACAGGGAGATGTCCATTTCTAGAGGACCCAAGGTAAGGACAACCTCCTAAATCAACCTGGTTTTGGGTGGAAAACTTTCAAGAAGGCCTTAAGGGACAAGTATTACCCCCCATACCTCAAAAAGCAGAAATCCCAAGAGTTTATGATGTTAGAGCAAGGGAGCATGTCTATTGAGGAGTACTACCCAAATTTATTGAACTGATGAGATTTTCCCCTGAAATTTCCCCTACTAAGGAAGCTAAGGCCTCACGTTTCGAACTAGGATTTACCCTTGACCTACAAGGAAGACCAGGGGGGATATCTTCACCTCTTTAGACCATGTGTTTGGCAAAGCTGCTCATCTATATGCCATAAGAAAACGAGAGGAAGGGGGTAAGCAGGGTGATAAACGGGAGGAGAATCCAAACCATGAGGTTCAGAGGTTTGAAAAGAAACATCATGGGAACCAAAACCACCAAAACTCCCAAATAAACTTCGGTAAGGGACCCAATAACAACAACACTCATCCCAACAATAATAACTGCAACAATTACACCAACAACCGCAGACCTAAGCTTGTGTATAGGTGTAGAAAGTACCCAAACAATCATCTTGGGAGAGATTGTGAGGGTAATAAGGTGGAGTGTCGTGAATGCGGGAAATTGGGACATAGAGCATATGAATGTTACTCCAAGAATAAAGTTAACCCCAATGGCAAAAAGAAAGGGAATTACGGGGACAAGCTTCGGAATGGAAATGGAAATGGGAATGGGAATGGAAATGGTGGAAGTACATACAATGGGAACTCCAATTACTCCAAGCCTCCAACCAACACCAACAATCAAGCACCCAATGGGAACCATGTGACCAATAACCATGATAATAAGGGCAAGGGGAAGCTATATATGATGATGACTAGTTAAGAGGAGGCTCGTAGGGATGTTGTCACGAGTATTTTTTCTATCAACTCTACTCCTATTAAAGTATTGTTCGATTCTCGAGCATCATTTTCTTTTATTGCCCATACAATTGTTAGAACTCTAGCATTAGTCGAGTCCGAGTAAATTTCTATGCCTATAGTTATTCCGTTTAGGGAGACTGTTAATTGCTCTAAGAGATTCCTAAAAGTGTCGCTGAAAATAGGGGAGGGTTTCATTCCTTTTGATCTAATAGAGTTTAATTGATCAAAGCTAGATATCATTTTAGGGATGGATTGGCTTGGGAAGTACATTACTAAGATAGATTGTAATGCACAAAAGGTGGAACTGAGAGATCCTTCGGGAAAAAAGGTGTCATATAGAAGAGTACCTCGAGAACCTAGGATTAAAGTGATCAATGCCTTGCAACTTAAGAGCTATGTAGACGAAGGATGACCTTATTTATGTGTTCGGTGAGAAGGGTTGAGGATGATCCATTGAGACCTGAGGATCTGCCTATAGTCAGAGAGTTCCAGGATGTTTTTCCTGAAGAAATACCTAGTATGCCTCCAAGGAGAGATGTAGAGTTCACTGCCGACCTAGTACCTAGAACTGGACCTATCTCAAACGCCCCATACCGAATGGCTCCAACAGAAATGAACGAGTTGAAAAACCAATTGGAAGAACTACTCGAAAAGGGGTATATTAGACCTAGTATATATGTCACCATGGGGAGCTCCCGTCTTATTTGTGAAGAAGAAGGATGGTAGTTTGAGGTTGTGTATAGACTATCGCGAGTTGAACAATGTCACTGTGAAAAACAAATATCCATTACCTAGGATTGATGACTTGTTTGACCAACTTCAGGTTGCAGGGATGTTCTCCAAAATAAACTTAAGGTCAGGTTACCATCAATTGAGGATTGCTGATCAAGATATACCCAAGACTGGCTTCAGGACTAGATATGGACACTATGAGTTTACAATCATGCCTTTTGGGTTAACTAATGCACCTGCTGTTTTCATGGACCTCATGAATAGGATTTTTCGACCCCACCTCGATAAATTTATCGTTGTGTAAGACGATATATTGTTCTATTTTAGGATTAAGGAGGAACATGAGGGTCATCTAAGGGTTATTTTACAGGCACTTAGTGATACATATTGATTAAGATAACAAGAGCATTCAAAGGATTAAACAAGAACAAAGAAAGAGAACATAAAATGTTTGTATCAAACCGGTTCAATTAGATTGAACAACCACCACTTTCACTAACCCAATTACCACCAATCAAAGACTAAGCTATAACAATAAGCTTCTAGCTTGAGTCTACTTTGTGATTCAATCACTAAATCAACGTTTAAGTGAAAGAAATTAGCAAAGATTTGATAAAGGTCTAAACTGACCCGGTAGAACACTTAGCACACAGCTGAGTATTTTGAGCATAAAACTCTCAATTTTCATTCAAATGACTTAATTCCAAAAGGAGTACAAAGCTAACTTATATGGCTACAACATGTCCAAAAATCAGCTCATTTGGACGAATTTAGCTATGCCAACTAGGCTAATAAAATAGAAGAAACAAAAATTACAACCATTACAGCACACTTCTAATAATTAGCTTAGCTACCCTATTGGACGAGTAAAACAGAAGAACTACCAATTGGACATTAAAATAAATATCATAAAGTAAATATCCTCAAAAGCTCAAGCCAATTGGAGAAGGAATGATCATTGCCCAAAACAGAAGAAAATGATGTTGTTGAACGTGAGATGCTGGGCAGATTGCTTTCCTTGCAATGAAGTCTCTTCTTCTCATTTGCTATGGCTTCTTTAGCCCATGTGAACTTCATGTGGCCTTCTACTCTTCCCTAAGTCTTCAATTCAGCTTGAGGTGGCATCCAAAAGGCAGCAAAAACATCTCCTAAAGCTTGCTTAGAAACCGGATTACAAGGGGCTAAACTAGCTTAACTCTTAAACATGATTAGCTTAGCTTAAACATGTAATTAGGCTACTTAATCACTTACTAAACTTGATTACCAATACATAATGATGATTAAGGTGTCATTAGTATTAGTTAATCTTGCTTAAGTAGAGATTAACAAAAGATTAACCTAATTAAGATGCTTAAGTAGAGTTTTAGGACAAACCGAGCTAGTTAAGCTTGTTATCACCTTGATTAGGACAATTTAAGCCCTTAAAGACCTTAATAATCCTCAATATTAACCAAACCCAGAAATTAAACAAACTTATGATTAATTTCAAGATCAGGTCAAATGCATATGCTTCACTTAGGGACAACCAACTGTATGCAAAGTTTTCGAAGTGTGAATTTTGGTTGGAAAGAGTGTTATTTTTGGGTCATTTCGTCTCCAAGGAGGGTGTGTCAGTAGATCCTGCAAAGATCAAAGTCGTGAGTGAATGGCCTACTCCAAAGAATGTCACAGATATAAGGAGTTTCTTGGTTTATCCGGTTACTATATGAGGTTTGTGAAAGACTTTTTCAAAATAGCAAAACCCATGACCAACTTAATGAAGAAGGATTGTAGGTTTAACGTGTGAGATGAAGAGGGAAGTAGCTGAGTTTGTTTCCCAATGTCTAACGTGTGAGAAAGTCAAAAGTGAACACAAGAGACCTCAAGCAAAAATTTAACCTCTAGATATTCCAATGTGGAAGTGGGATTCAATATCCATGGACTTTGTTGTAGCCTTACCTAGGAGTCGTGGAGGCAATAATACCATATGGGTAATAGTGGACAAACTAACCAAGACCGCGAGGTTCATACCTATGAAAAACACGTGGAGTATGGAAGCCCAAGCCAAAGCTTATGTTAAAAATGTCATTCGATTGCATGGAGTATCCACGAGTATAATATCAGATAGAGATTCGCGATTCCTTTCAAATTTTTGGAAAAAGGTACAGGAAGCATTTTGTAGTGAGCTATTGATGAGTACAACCTTTCACCCAGCTACAGACGGTCAAACAGAAAGAACTATTCAGACCTTGGAAGACATGTTGCGAGCTTGTGCCTTAGAATACCAGGGATCATTGGAAGACCATTTGGACCTCATATAATTCTCATACAACAACAAGTATCAGGCTAGTATTAAAATGACCCAATTCGAAGCATTGTATGGGCGAAAGTCGTAGTCCCTTGTGTTGGAACGACATTAGTGAGACTGTGGTGTTAGGTCCTGAGATGATTCAGGAGACAATGGATCAGGGACGAGTCATTCAAGAAAAGATTAAGGCTGCACAGGACAGGTAAGAAATCCTATGCGGATCAGAAGCGAAGGGAAGAGAATTACAAAGTTGTGGAAAAGGTATTGCTTAAGGTGTCTCTAATGAAAGGAGTGATGCGATTTGGGAAAAAGGGGAAGCTAAGCCCTAAGTTCATAGGGCCATATGAGATTTTGGCAAGAGTAGGCAAAGTCGCTTATCCCCTGGAATTGCCCAACGAGTTAGAAAGGGTCCATAACGTGTTTCACGTATCCCAACTCCGGAGATACGTACCTGATGAGTTACATGTCCTAGAGCCTGAAAACGCCAAGTTAGATGAAACCTTGTCCTATGAGGAGAAACCTATCAAGATCCTAGACCGTAAGGTGCGTAGTACGAGGAATAAGGACGTCATAATTCTCAAGGTGTTGTGGAGAAATCAAAATACTGAGGAAGCCACCTGGAAAAGATGCGATGCATCTGAAATATCCTGAACTTTTTCAAGAGGTCGGTGAGTTACGAGGACGTAATTTTTCTTTTAAGGGGGGAAGAATGCGATAGAATTTCGCGCTTCCACCCTAAAGTTTGTTAAGTATGTTAATTATGTGTTTTTATTGCTTATATGACGTGCGAAAGTTGGAAAACGCTTGTGAAATATTAGGACTTAGAAGTGCAAAAGATCGTCGTTAAGACTGGCTACCTCAAAGTTTCAGGACGAAACTTCCTTTAAGGGGGGAAGCCTGTAATACTCCGTATTTTTGGAGTTATTCTTTATAAATAAGAAAATATAAAGAATAGAATCGAAAGGTATTTTAGTATTATGTACAAAAAATATTAATATAGTAATAATAAAGTTTAGGTACGCTTACAACTATAACGTAATTATATTATAGTTCAATTTATTTTAATTTCGGAATAACAAAATTACCAAGTCCTATTAGACTTAGGATGGCCGCACTATAAATAAGAAAGGAGAAAAAAATAGGAATAAAAAAATCATAAAAACCCTAATCCTTCTCTCTCTCCCTCTCAAATTTTCCTCTCTCAGTCGTTTCTTCTCCCTCTCTCAAATTCTCTCTCCTCTCTCTCCTTTCTGCCTCGTCAATCTCCTCGGAATCTCGTCGCTTTTGACAAGGTTGGGCGTGCGAAGGTTGTGCGAGAAAGCTGTGCAGCGAGTGCTCGGGTGTGCGTTCGATGTTCGAGCAGAAGTTCGCGTTTCCAGTGCGAGCGAGTGTGGTCATGGTTCGAGGGTTTGTGCGATTGATCTGTGCGACGAGGTTTGGGGGTGCGAAGCAGTGCCTGTGAACTAAGGAGTGTTTTGAGCGTGCTGTGCGACGATCGAGGTTGTGGCTCGAGTGTGGTACGAGAAGGCGAGGGCAAGACATTGAGTGGAGTGTGCGAGTGTGGTGTGCGCGTCGCGCGAGGGACGAGGCTCGTGGTGCGTGCGTGCGAGCAGTACGCGAGTGTGGTGGTGCGTGTTTAGTCGTCGCCGGAGTTCAGTTGCCAGTTTTTGATGCCGGCAAGACTAAATGGTATAAAAAAATATATGCATATAATATGATTTTATTTTGGTACCTAATATTGTATAACCTAATTTCTATTATATTAAGTTGTATTGTAAGTTAATTAATTTGTAATTCAAGTACATTATTAATTGATTAAATTTGTAAAATTGATTTAAGTTGTAAATCTGATTTAGGATTTTGTAAGTAAGTAAGGTGTAAAGTTAAGAAATCAGATTATTGGTTATATTTAGAATGTTATAATGGTCTTGTTATTCAAATTTGATTTTAATAGTATTGGACATAAGGATTTAAAATGGAGTTGGTAAAGGTACTATATTATAAAACTGACTAAAACCAGCTTTGCTTACAGTTTTTGGCTCTTAAAAGACGTCAAGTTCAATAGAGTTATGAAAGAAAAGAAAGTTAATAAACCACGAGAAAGTTTATATAAATATTCACGTGTTATATGTTAATAATATCAAGGACGTAGCACTGAAGTACTTCCTTACTCGTTTAAGTCCCAATTTCATAAGCGGAACATTTGATTAGGCAGCGAAAATTCTTCGTTACAAGATATGTACGCGTACCAGTTCAGTTGCAATTACTAGTATCATGTTAGGTTGTGATTTATTCTATCGGAACCTAGAATCATGATAGGGAACGATTGTGATTGCTAAGATTGTTTGGTAACATGATTGTGATTGGAAATTGATATGTAGCATTGTAATGTGTAATTCTATTTTATCATAAGCATGATTATTGGATTTGTATTCTTTGATCCAAGGAGTAACAAGGATGTTACAAGAAGTAAAGATTTAGGTATTGTATTTAAGAAGGAATGTTACATGATTATATGTTTAATGTAGTCAGAATGGACAATACAAAGAAAGGATTTTTGGCAATAAACTTGTGGTTGGACTCCCTACAAGTGATGAACAATGGGGAGAGTGTGGGACTTGTTCTACACTCCTATGCAGGCCTACTGTGACGACAGTAGTGTCCTTATAAATTTTGATAACTCAAGTAGGCGGAAGTTTCCGTATGAACTTGGGGGTATGCATACTAAGGTGATGGATGTGGGACGAAAGAAAACCGTATTTGCATTTCATCTAATAGACCAAGTTGTCTATTAAGGATTAAGTAGCCCGTATGATTCTAGTAAGATGACGGTTCCCGTTCGCTGCCAACTAAATAAAAAGTAAAGAATGTAATGCTATTGTAGTATCATGTCTAGGAATGATCCGTATTGCTTTATTTATGCTTAGTATGTACTCAATGCTTTACTATGTACTCAACATAGCTGATTGTGTGTCATTGTGTTGTTTGTTGACTTGTGATGAACCATTGATGCTACAATGGGAGCAGACCAGGTGTGCCGGTGCTGCCGCATGATGTTGAGCATGCGGGGGATAGTTCTTAGTCTTAAAAATTTGAAGCATTTTAATCAAGGGGTCGTTGATGATTCCCGAGTTGTAGTTACATCTTTATTTCCCTTGCAGTTCAGTTTTCGTGACAATGATTTAAATTAACATTTCTTTTCATAAGCCTTGCATTTCACTGCAGTGGTAACACTCCCAAAGTCGATGCGACGTAGTCGTAGACGTGTATGGATTTTGGGGTGTTACACTAAAAGACTCCTCTTAAAGCTTACAATTCGATTTTAGCTAAGGAAGTGAATCTCCACTCTCGACCTTAACTAAGTGTTTTAATTAACAAAATAAGTGAATCACTCTCAAATCTTGTAATTGAATTGACCACTTCTAGTTTTACCTCCCAAGTAATTTCGTGCAAGTAGAATAAAAACACCAGGTTTTTAGTCTTTAAACACAACAGTTTTTCTATGCTTGTTTTTGTGACTTCAAATTATGATTTTCATTGATGCTTAAGTTACATATATATAGACATGGACTAAGAGACATAATACAAAAGGAAATAAGTCTAATAACCTAAGGAGTTTAAACAAAGCAAGAAATTACAAAATATCTCCTAAATTAGCTGAAATCAGCATACTCTAGTTTCCTAGCTTTCTACTCCTATTGTATGCTTTAAAAAGGTTGCACGCCAATGGAAAGAAAACCTACACTTGAAGTAGCTTCCATTTATGTGTGAATCATCCTCAATGGAGTATGACATGCTGCTGCCCAAATCAGAAGAAAAGAGGGGTAGAAAAACGTTGCATAGCAGCCATCTTTTCTTTCCTCCATTCATGTTCTTTGCTTCTAGCTTATGAAAGGTTGTAATTGGACCCTTTGCTGCAGGCATCTTAGTAAGCGTCGATAAGCAATATGGTTCGCCTACTAGCTTCATTAGATCATCCATTACATCACAAAAGCACTAATGAAAATCGTAGCTTCATTCGAACACAAAAGTGACTGATTTTTCTTTCTTTGGTGCTAAGTAATTTCGGAGCATGTTTAGTGTGAGTTAAGCATGTTTAAGACGAATCTGACACTACTTAATATTAAGCACCTCAAGCACACACCTCACCAACACCCATAGGTAGCTGCTTGCTTTCCTACTTAGCTTCTCCTCCTTCGTTACTTAGCATGATTACATTAGCACTAATCTTTAAACCATGAATCTCTCTTTTGTTGTAATTAAGATTAGTACTTAGTAGTACCTCTTGATTTTGTATCTGATTTCGCATCATCCTCCCCTTTTTCAAAAGGAATTATCCTCAATTCTTGCACATCTTTATCTTCTAAGTATGAGGATAAGTCATCAACATTGAATGTTACTGCCACGCCATATTCTCCATGAAGGTCTATCTTGTATGTATTTTCTCCATAAAGTTCAGGAACCTTGAAAGGCCCATCAGCTCTAGGCATGAGTTTATGCTTTATTTTGCTTGGAAATCTCTCCTTCCTTAAGTGAATCCACACCAAATTTCCAAGAGCAAACACCCTTGGTTTTCGGCTTTTGTTTGCTTTCTTCTTTTACATCTCATTTGCTCTCTCTATGTTGGCGCGTATCTCCTTGTGAACTTTTACCATAGCTTCAGCTTGTTGCTTAGCATCTCCATGGACATAAGAGTCTTTAGGAAAAGAAATAATATCAATAGGTACATAAGGATTTACCCCATATACCACTTCGAATGTCGAGTGCTTTATCGCAAAAGTTGGAGTTTCATTGTATATATGCAAACTCCACATGGCATAGCTTGACGTCCCAATCCTTTCAAATATTGCTCACTAAGCCCCTTAATAAGGTCCATAGAGTTTGATTGGTCATTTCTGTTCGACCATCAGTTTGAGGGTGATGTGAAGCACTAAACAACAACTTAGTACCCATCATTCTCCGTAGGGATCTCCAAAAGCGACTCAAAAACTTACCATCTCGATCCGAGATGATAGTTCCTGGTACTCCATGTGAATGTACAATTTCCCTGAAATATAAGCATGAAACATTAATAACATCTTCTGTTATATGGCAAGGCACGAAGTGTGCCATTTTAGAGAATGAGCATCCTTGTTAGAATTGTAAACAAGAATTCATCCATATAGACAACCACGAACTTTCCCAAAAATGGCCTAAGTACTTCATTCATCAATCTCATGAACGTACTAGGGGTATTTGTTAGACCAAATGGCATAACCAACCACTCATAGAACCCATACTTCGTTTTGAAAGCCGTCTTCCACTCATCTCCTTCTCTCATGCATATTTGGTGATATCCACTCCTCAAATCAACTTTCAAAAACACTTTGGAACCACTCTCATCTAGCATGTCATCTAATCTAGGGATAGGAAATCTGTATTTTATGGTTATGTTATTCACAGCACGTCTATCAATACATATCCTCCATAATCCGTCTTTTTTTGGCACAAGTAGTGCCAGAACAGCACATGCACTCTTACTCTGTCTCACGCAGCCTTTCTCCATCAACTCACTGATTTGGATTTGTTAATTCTTCACTTTCTTTGGGATTACATCTATAGGAAGGCTTATTTGAATTGGTGCTCCGGGAATGACATGAGCAAAGCATAAAATAAACAAGATTAGAGTTGTTCTGGGCCAATTCTCTCCTAAAACCACTCAAAGCGCTCGATAAGGGTTTAGGCTATCGTGCACCCTCGAGGTGTAATGGGGAGGAGGAAGAAGGCGACGGTGCCGAAAAATGATTCTCTGATATTGGGATCTTCTAAGAATTCGAGTGGAGCAGCGACTTCGATGAAAGCGGTAGTAGTGAAAAGTCTAGCTAATGAAACAGTAACGGTGAATGAATAGGGTGGACAGGAGGCTAATGCGACGACAATTACTCCTACTTAGAGACATGTGGAAGTTACGACATAGAAATGGCAGAAATTTACTGGGGAAAATCGAATCACAGACAAAGGTATGGGCCTCATGTTTGTAGCTCCTACTTTAGTAGAGGAGAAACCCACTGCCAAACTTGATAAGAATGAAATTGATCGGATGAATTCCACCTGGAAAATGCTTTAATCATTTATGTTGTAGGATAAAACCCAACTATGACTGCTATTACAACCTATGTTAAGACTCAATGGGGGTTGTCCTCTGAATCAGTGGTGTATAAACATCTCTGAAATTGAGTCCTCCTCCTCTTTGACAGGAACTTCAACATTCTACTGAACCAGCTGTGGTTTTGATTCAGGGACAATCAGCTTCTCATTACTTGCAGGCACTTTTGAGCATAATCACACTCAAAAAACAAGTGTTTATGTGATTCCTTCCCAGAGCAAAATACACAGTTATCATCCACATAGATACCAGCTAGCTTCAATCTATCTGTTGTTCTCAGTCTTTCCAACATGATTAACCATGTAATGAATCTGTGTTTAGGCTCAACAAGCCTATTCCAAATATATCTATCCCAGTGAACCTTTTCATTCTCCCCAGCCAGCTTCTGATAGCATTTTTTAATAGAGAATTTTGCTATATGTTTCAAGTCATTCTCACTGTATATACTTTTAGATTCCTCCTTCATTTTGCAGATCTGTTTCCAATACCAACTACTACCTGAGTTGGGAGTGTAATCCCACCAATTGTCTGTCTTAATATACACCCCATTCACCCATTTTATCCACAGGGTATCTTGTTTGGCTGTAATAGCCCATACATACTTCATCATTGCAGCCTTATTCCATAACTTGATGTTTCTAGTCCCTAGACCACCTGCCTTCTTCTCCACACAAACTCTTTCCCAAGCAACATTCCCAGCTTTCATACTAAAATAAGCTCCATGCCACAAATATGCTCTACAAACCTGTTCTATCTTTTCAAGCACACTTCTATGCATAACATAAGTGGTGTATAAACATGAAAAAGGATTTTTTATGATTTAAATGAAATCTAAAGAAGAGAGAAACTTTGTTCTATATTCTAGTAGAATTGGGTGAGATTGCCTAATTCACCATTAAACCGGTGAGAATTCTTTGAGTAGAATTGGAAGTTTGATCAGTGTGCCAATATATGCTGATGAGTGTACAACAAAGACACTTAGAATTTCCTTTGCACGAATTTTGATTGAGATGGATGTAACTAAGGAAATTCTATATGAAGTTCCAATTGAAGATCCTAGTAGTAATACTTTAAACAAAATCATTTATGATTGGTTGCCAGCTTTTCGTAAGAGAAGTGTCAAACTTAAGGACATAATTGTGAGGCTAAAGCTAAACTGCTTGCTAAAGTGGTGAAAAAATGGGTACCCAAGATTAACCCTGTTTAAGAGGAGATACAAGGAGGTCAAAATACGAAAATGATGCTATTGAGGTTGAAGATACTCAGGAGGGTACTAGCACTGAGATTCACATTGTTGCTCCTACTTAGGGGTGTGCTCCGGTCCAGGACAGAACCGGAATCGGCTGGACCGGTGAACCGAAATCTGCCTTTTCCTTGGATCAGGACCGGACTGAAAAAAGTCTGGACTTGAATTTTCCGATCTGGTCCGGTCTTGGACCGGAATCTTTTTTTTCAAAAAAAAAATCTTTTTTATTTTATTTATATATATTTATAAATTAGATATATTAAAAATTAATGTTTTTAATAACAATAATCCTAAAGTAATATTTTTAAATTTCTAATTTTCTACCTTTTTTAAACTTTTTTTTTAACATATAAACTTTTGTTTACTAAAATAATATAAATTTTGGTCCAACCGGTTCGGACCAGGATTTTCCGGATTTGGACCAGGCTCCAAACCCAAAATCAGGATTTTTTGTGGATCGGGACCGCACGTGACCGGAATCTCTGGTGATTCCGGTCCAGACCGGTATGTGCACACTCCTACTCTAGTTGTTGATCCTTGTTCAATTTTAACTCATTTCATTCTCAATTGAAGGCGGGCCTGGGGGTGCTAGGGGACCAAACCCTTGTTTGTCCTAATGTGTTTGATGTCTTGGAATGTGCGGAGTTTTAATGACCCTATCAAAATAAAGGAGGTGAGGTTGTTTCTTCAGCAACAATCAGTAAGCTATTGTGCTCTTTTTGAAACTAGGGTGAGATTGCCTAATTGTGTCAAAATTCAGAACAAACTTGGTAAACAATGGTAGTAGGAAAGTAACTATGATTTCTCCCCTAGAGGGAGAATTTGGTTTGATTGGAAACTAGGAGAGATGTAAGGAACTATGGTGTTTAAATTTGAACAATGTATAGGGGTTCAAATTAGATTGTCAATAAAGCTTTCTTGCTAGTGGTGGTGTATGGACTACACACTATTGCTGATAGGAAGACACTATGGAGTGAGCTACAGGATGTAGCAGGAAACTCTACTGAGCCTATAATGTATATACGATATTTCAATGTTGTGTTAAATGTGCACGATAGAATCAATGGAGTTGACATTAGTGAGCAAGAAACCCATGATTTCTCCGAGTTCATGATGGTAACACACATGTTGGAAGCTCCAAATTGTGGTGTGTTTTACTCTTGGTCTAACAAAGGGTCTGGTCCTTTGTGAATATGCAACAGGATTAATAGAGCAATAATAAGTGAGAGTATATTGGATTTGTAACCTAGTCTGATGGTGATATATCATCCATGTGGTGTTTCAGACCACACACCTTTGGTTGTTAATTTCCAATGAGAGGTCCAGGAGAAGGGAAAGCCTTTTAAATTTCTAAATATTCTCATTGAGGATGCAAAGTTCCATGACATTGTTTCTGAAGCATGGGAATCTGTTACTAAATTCGTTCATATGAAGAGGGTGTATGGTGTAGATTACAAGCTGTAAAAAATGCTATGAAAGTGCTTAAGGCTAGCAGTTACTCAAATGCTCCCAGTAAATTGGAGAAATGTCGAGTCCAACTGTAGAACATTCAAAATAATGCAGTTGTTAACCGTGATACCCAAGTGCAACAGGAGGAGAAAAGTTTACTTGAAAGTCTTAGGCACTGGTATAAGGTTGAAGAGAGTATAATTTGCCAAAAGGCAAGGATTAACTGGCTGTCGAAAGGGAATGCTAATACCAAATTCTTTTTTACAACAATTAAAATCAGGAACGCTAGAAATAAAATTGCTCTTCTTCAGAATGCTCAAGGTTTGGTGCTTACCTCCCCCGAGGCAATTCAAGAAGAAATTGTAAGTTTTTATAAAAGCTTACTTGGCTCTTGTGCCATAAACTTGCCTGCTATTGATCTAGTTACAGTCAGATCTGGTGTTTCTCTTAATTGGGATGTTGGGGCTTCTCTTATTCAACCAATTTCTCATGGTGAAATTGATAGAGCTTTATTTGCAATTGATGATACAAAAGCCCCTGGCATTGATGGGTTAAATGCAGTATTGTTTGAGTATTTTGATGTGTATAGAGGTGTGTTTGAGTATTTTGAGAAAATTTGCAATTGATGTTGGGGCCTCTCTTATTCAACCATAAACTTGGCTCTTGTGCCATAAACTTGCCTGCTATTGATCAAGCATGATGTGTATAGAGGTGTGTTTGAGTATTTTGAGAAAATTTACTTACATAAACATGTCAATAATATTGTAATCACTCTGGTGCCCAAATTAGCCCAAACAATGCGTGCCAATGATTTTAGGCCTATTGCTTATTGTACTATCTCTTGTACAAGATAATCTTTAAGATTATCACTCACAGTGTGGATGCAGTATATTATCCATGAGGTGGTGAATGTTTCAGAAGCAGGGTTCATTCCTGATAACATACTCCTTGCAACTAAATTGATAGGAGGTTATGCTTGAAAGCATATTTCTCCAAGATGAGTTATTAAAGTTGATATCAAAAAAGCATATGATTCAGTTGAATGGCCATTTCTTGAGAGTATGCTTATGAATCTTGGGTTTCCTTATTTGTTTGTGGGGTGGATTATGGGGTGTGTTAGGAGTGTCTCCTACATACTATTGAATGGTGTGCCTTCTCCCCCTTTTGCTGTAAAAAAGGGTTAAGATAAGGATATCCCTTGTCTCCCTTCCTTTTTGCTCTTTGCGTGGAGTATCTAAGTAAGTGTTTGAAGGAGCCTAAGGATGATCCTGCCTTCAATTACCATCCTAAATGTGAGAGGATTCACCTTAATCACCTCATGTTTGGTGATGATTTGCTTCTCTTTGCTAGAGTAGACATTAGTTCAGTTGCTAAAGTTTTCTGAAGCTTCAGGTTTGGAAGCTAGTGTGGAGAAAAAGTAACATTTACATTGCTGGAATTTCTGAGACTGAGGCTCATATGATTGTTGAGACTGTTCGTCTTCGTATTGGATCCCTTTCTTTTAAATACCTTGGAGTGCCCTTGTCCTCTAAGAAGCTTAATTTTTCTCAATGTAAGATATTGGTTGAGAAAATCACTGAAAGAGCACAGAGTTGGATGACTAAGACTCTTAGCTATGCTGGAAGATTACAACTTGTTAGGAATATTTTGATTAGTATGTAAAATTATTAGGCTCACATATTCCCTTTGTCTAAGAAAATCATCAAAGTTGTTGAAGGGGTTTATAGAAAATTCTTATGGAAAGGGAAAGTGCTTGACTCTAGAAAAGCCCTTGTTGCTTGGCATAATTTTTTCAATCCTAAAGCTTCAAGTGGGTGTAATTTGATTAATATGGCCAAATGGAATAAAGCTGCTATGCTCAAACTTCATTGGGCTATTACTTTCAAAGCTGACAAGTTATGGTTTCAGTGGATTGTTGCCTACTATATGAGAAGACATGATGTTTATTCCGTTGTTATTACTAACAATTTTGGATTTTGAGGAAAAATTTTAAATCCAGGGAGCTTCTTAACTTGGTGGGAAATTGGGAAGCAGTGATGCATAATGGCACATTTAGTATCAAAAAAGCTTACAAGTTGATTCAGGGGAATGTATAGAAAGTGGAATGGAGAAGGTTGATTTGCAATAATAAAGCAAGTCGTAAGAGTAAATTCACGGTGTGGTTAGCAGCTCAAAATCGCATTCCTACTACTAATAGAATTAGTAGATGGAATGTTAATTGCAACTTACAGTGCTGCTTGTGTAATGAAGATAATGAAACTCTATAGCACCTCTTTTTCTAGTGTAGATATTTAGCTGAAATATGACAATGTTTACTGCAACACATTGGCATAAACAGAAGTTCAGCTTCTTTTGAGATTGAAAGCAGATTGAAAGTTTGAAAGCTTATGGTAGGAGTGTTAGATCAACAATATATGTTATGATGTTCTCTGAAGCTCTTCATGCTATCTGGTGTTAGAGAAATAGTAAAATATTCTCTAATTCTTTATGTAATCCTCGGATTATGATGAGTTAAATTCTCTTTCATGTGGCGTGCAACTGTAATGAGAAGGAGAGAGGCCTTTTAGCTTACTAGTGTTGTGTTAGGCTCTCCTAGTGTAGTTCTGTTGTGTTTTGTTGCTGTTGAGCTGTTTGCTCCTGTTTATCTTGAGCTGATTGCAACTACACCACCATTTTTTTAGGTTACCAATAACAATTTTGAATTGCAAAAGAAAAAACACAAGATTAAAGATAGAAGAAATGAAATAATAAGAAATTACCAACTTTTAATCTTGAATAAAATCTGAAATCAAGTTCAAAATTTTCAAGCTCAACTTTCTCTCTCATAGGGAATTTGAAATGCTAAACAAAAAATAATTATCACTTAGTAATAATGTAGTCGAAATATACTCTAATATGTCTAAAACTTGTCTTATATAGTGCTACAATAAGGTAGGTAAAATTACAAATAAACTCCTTGTATAAAAGTGGATTAGGAGAGGAAATTTTCCTGAAAGATCAGTCGACTTGGCTGGGTTGACCCGATTCAAGCGCTCAAGTGGAACTCGACCTGACCCGAGCGCTCGAGTGGGACTATATCTGGGCGAGTGAACACGATAGACACAATGTTGAAAACTTTTTAAAACTGACCCGAGCAGGCCAACCAGCCCGAGCCCTCGGTCATAGGTGATCTAGACACGTCAGCTTGCCCGGGACCTTGAGTAAGGTAAAATCCACTTGATTGCTTCTTCTGAGCTCCTTTCTTGCTTATTTGGTGATCGTTGATGCTTCCTCTTCGATTCCCCTGTGTCTGGGGTTGTACAAACACTCTCCAAACATGCTTTTAAGCCATGAAATGAGACAAGGCATGAAATGAAAGAGCATACAAGGAAGAGAAATACACGATTTAAGGAAACTAGCTAACAAAGCTACACTACTCAAAAAAAACCCTAAAATATTTACTAATAACCACTAAATAGTAACAAAAAACAAGGTATCAAGTGTAGACAAAGATAGAGAGAATGTGAGAAATAGGTTGTTAACTGTACGGATCTACATCACATGAGTTGTGTTGGTGTGGCCTATGGGATGGAATAAGTTTTCCATTTAAGGTAACAAGACAATTATCTAACAATTGACCAAAATAGTATACAAAATAATAATTTGCGGACAGAGGGATCAAAATATTAAAGTATATAGAGTGTCACCTTAAAATGCTATGTTATAAATACATACCTCCTCCATTTTTTACTACTTGCAACAAGAAAGTTGGAAACATTGTTTAAGAAAGAGATTGGAGATGGTAAAGGGAAAATTCGTTTTATAAATCTTGGTAACCCAAAATTTCTCATTAACCGATGTTTAAGATACTCTTTCATAAATTTGTCCATTTACTATCTCTAATCTTTTTCTTAAACCATGTGTTTAACTTTAACAATGCAAACTAACCAGTGTATTTTAAATAATGAAATTTAAATAATATTCCTAAACTAACTAATAAATGACATATCATTAGGTTTGGTATCTATTAGAGATTTAATACATGACATATTACTATTCTAATAAAGGCCACCGTATAATTTTTCTAAGATAAAGATTTTACGCTTGATTAAAAACATTGGAACCTCAAATATATTCCAATAGGGTTGCATGCCTTTACACCATGTTCAAGATATTTTTCTTTAATTATTTCTCATGCTTTATAAGACGAGGTTAATTCTAAACTGGAGCAATTATGCAAAGGCACTTGTAAACAAGAACCAATTGATTTAGTTATGGAACGTATGGGGTTCAAAACCAAGCCAAGAAGCCAAGTGTTGGTGATTGTTTTAACATGGCTCGTGGAAGAAGAAGAGTGACAGAAATGGTATGCTCGAAGAAATGAGCCTTATGCTCATTAGGACTTTTCTAGTTCTGTTTGGAGTCTTCTATAATAAAAAATTTAATTTGCTTTAAAAGTATTTTGCTTGTAAGTTTTTATTCTTCTACTTAGAGGAGGTTTCTCTTATTTTAAACACCATTAAGAGTCTTGTTATGCAGGGAAAAAGATAAAGGCGTGTCGGTTGGAGGCTTGTCGTGTACAAGGGGAGGTTGTTAGGAATGTTTATCCTTTCATCTTGTTCTTATCTTGTTTTTTTCCTTTCCTGTTCTAGTAAGATTTTTGTATTGCATATCGAAGGCTTTCTCACACGGTTAATACAAGTTAATTACGTTTTGTTTAAATATTGAATATTGATTATTGATTATTGTTTTTACATGCTTGCTTAACTTAGTCGAACCATTAAAGACTTTTCAGGAGTGATAAGTGTTTAGTGTTAAACATCTTAATTCCAAAAGTGGTATTGAGAGTGTTTGGATTCTTGTTTAGAGTTCAAGATTGATATTTAAATAAGGAAATATCTAGTTTGTTCTTGTTTTTTCGAGTGTTCTTAGTTCTTGAATTCAATAAGATCCGAGATTGGACCAGAAGTTTGATTGTTAGGATTTATTGGCCTAGTAATCACATCAAGTGGTATTAGATTTTCCAAGGGGTGAGAATAAAAAGGATTATTCTTTTCTATACAAAGAATTGTGGAGGTGCAACATATATATTAATTCTTTTCTTCCAAGATTCGATCTTTTCCTACAAGGATCCAATCTTTAAAATACAAGGCATGAGAGGGAAGTGTTGTAAACTCATCTTGAAGTACTAGTCGTGGAGATGGAGTCCGATATGGAGAAACTAGCTAAAGCTATGTAAGAACTTACTAAGTTTTCAATTTGATTCTCCATTAAAGCATAATGAAAGATTCTACATCATCAATAGCAACATAAATATATTGGAGACGAGGATGGATGCTATTGCCTCGATTTTACAGAAGAAGCTTGATCCAAATAGTGAATCTTTCATAAAAGCACATTCGGATGAAGATCGTTGCTTAAAGTTGGAGGGTTATACTGGAGATTGCAGCCCTAAAGATTTGTTGGAGTGTATTCGACAATTGGAGAAGGTTTGTGATTATAGGGGATTCGATTGACAAGAAGAGATTCAATATAGCCTCGATAAGACTCGTCAAATATGTTAATATTTGGCTCGAAAGTTTGAAGGCTAAGCGTGCCAAGAAGGGTAAGGAGAAGCTTAGTAGTTGGGTGAAATTGACGAAAAAATTTAAAGAAAACTTCTTGCCGAATGATTATGAACAAAAGAAGTACTTATAGCTCACAAGTTTGAGTCAAGATATGCTTAGTGCGCATGAGTACACAATGGAGTTCAACAAATTATACCTTGTATGTGATTTGGAGGAGAAAGAACCCATGAAGATATCTAGGTATGTCAAAGGATTGAATCGGTAGATTGCAAAGAAAGTGGAGGTTTCCACATATCATACCTTTGAGGATTTCACGAAGTTGGCATTGAGATTTGAGGCTCATGAGAAAGAGGATATATCTAGGTTCTCTTATAACAACAAGTATGTAGCAAATGCTTTGAAACCTTCTTCTTCCTTTTTCTTCTTATTCGAAGGGTTTTGATGGAGCAAAGAAGGATAATACATCCAAGGAGGAGAAAAAGGGGGGGAAAGCCGAAAGTTTTTGTGCCAAAAGAGAAGTATGAAGAGATGAGGAAGTGTTTTAAGTGCCAAAGGTGTGTGCTCATAACTAGCAATTGTCCTACAAGGAAGACTCTCACCATAAGACAATACTTGTCTTTGCGTGAAGAAGAGGAACTATATGAGTTTGTTCCGAAGGAGATGAATATAGTAGAAGATGAGGAGTAGGAGGATGCCTTTACAAAGGATGATTTGAGGCTTAAAGGAGTAGTTAGATGAATACTTCATGTAGATCATACACCTAACAAGGAGAAAAGAGAGAACTTGTTTCATAGGTTTAAGGTAGGGTACAATACGTGCAATGCCATCAATGATAGTAGATCATGCACGAATGTAATGGCATCTGATGTAGTGCAAAATCTTAATTTAGCTACGAGAAATCACCCAAAGCCATAAAAGCTTACTTGGTTGGATGATAGCACTAATATAAGAGTAAAGAAGTAAGCTTTAATTACGTTTTCTATTGGGGGTTATAAGAATTGTGGCGTGATGTATTACCTATGAGTGTGTGCCATCTCTTGCTTGGGAGGCCATGACAATATGATAGAAAGGTGATCCATGAAGGAGACTCTAATGTCTATAAGTGATGGTTGGTACGAAGAGGATACATTTACACCATTTGGCTTCTAGTTCAGTGGCGCAAAAGCAGGTAACAAACAAACCTTTTCTTTTCATCCAAGAAGTTTGAGAGATAAGTTGAGGTGGAGGGTTATGGTTATGCTTTGTTTGTAAGACACGCAACCAAGAGCAATAAAACACCTGGGGACGAGAGATTAGAGATCTTAATGAAGGATTTTAGTGATGTTTTTTCGAAAGACTTACCACAAGGATTACCACCTTTGAGGGGATTGAACATGCTATAGACTTGGTTCTAGGAGCTCCATTACCAAACAAGCCTGCATATGGATGTAATCCCGTGGCATCTAGGGAATTACAACGACGAATAAAGAAATTGATTGAGAAGGGTTATGTGAATTGATTGAGAAGGGTTATGTGAGAGAAAGTATGAGTCCGAGTGTTGTGCCAGCCTTGCTAGTTCCTAAGAAAAATGGAACATGGAGAATGTGTATAGATATAGTAGGAAAGTGAACAATATAACTGTGAAGTATAGGTTTCCTATGCCTAGATTGGAGGATATGTTGGATGAGTTGTATGGAGCCTCGGTATTTTCTATAATTGATCATAGAAGTGGGTACCATTAAATGAGGATTCGAGAAGTTGCATTCAAGACTAAAAAAGGGTTGTACGAGTGGATGCTGATGACATTTGGGTTATACAATGCACCAAGTTTCTTCATGAGATTGATGAATGAGGTATTTCAACCTTTTCTTAATAAGTTTGTTGTTGTTTATTTAGATGACATACTTTATTTATAGCAAGAGTGTAGAAGATCATCTATTACATTTGCGTAGCCTCTTTGAGAAACTTATGGAGCAGCAGTCGTTGTATGGGAAGATAAAGAAGTATGAATTCTTAGTTTCTGGTGTTGCGTTCTTGGGGTATATTGTTTCACAAGAGGGAGTTCATGTTGATCCTAAGAAGGTGAAAAGCTATTTCTTCTTGGCTAGCACCTAGGAATGCTTCGGAGTGTAGGAATTTTCATGGTTTGGCTTTGTTCTATAGGAGGTTCATCCAAAACTTTTCATCTATCATGACATCTATTATTGAGTTGTTGAAGAATGGGGAGTTTAGCTTGACACCTTTAGCACATAAGGGTTTGAAGAGGTGAGAGGGAAACTTTAGTGCTCCCATCTTAGCTCTACTAAAATTTAGCAAATTTTTTGAAGTGGAGTGTCATGCAAGTGGAGTAGGCATTGGCATAGTGTTATTGCAAGTAAAATGTCCTATCTCTTTAGTGAGAAGTTGAGTGGTGCCAAGTTGAATTACCTTAATTATCATAGGGAGTTTATGCTATTGTCTGTGCATTGGATCATTGGTCACACTACTTAAGGACAAAACCTTTTTTTCTTCACTCGGATCATGAAGTTGTTAATACATCCATGGTCAATAAAAGCTCAACCATAAATATGCTAAATGGATGGAGTTTCTTTAATCCTTCACATTTTTATCCAAGTATAAAGAGGGGAAGAGTAATGTGGTTGTGTATGCTTTATCTCGTCGTGCTTATTTTTTGCCAGTAAGGGATGCACAAGTGCTACGCTTTGAGCATTTGAGTGAGTTATGTAAAGATGATGCTGATTTTGGTGAGAAATTGGAGAAATCAGATGGCGCATTTGTGGTTCAAGAGGGTTTCTTGTTCAAGGGAAACAAATTGTGTCTGCCTAAATGTGGAGTGAGGATCTTGTCAGTAATTGAGGTGCATAGTGGGGGAGTGGCTGGACATTTTGGAGTGCAAAAGACTCTTGAAACACTTCAAGAGAACTTCTATTGGCCGAAGATAATTAAGGGTGTTCTTGGTGATTAGTAGATGTGTTACTTGTCAAAAATTTAAGAGTACCGTTCATAAGAGTCTTTACACACCTTTACCTGTGCCTGGTCACCCGTGAGATAGTGTTAGCATGTATTCATAGTAGGGTTGTGTAATAGCCTTGTTTTTAAGAACCTTTATATAAAAGCTAAAAGTGGATAAAACCATCATTCGTAATGGTTAAGAAAGCTTGTGGATAAGCATCATCATTCTTAATGGTTAAGAAAGCTTGTGGATAAGCATTATCATTCTTAATGGTTAAGAAAGCTTGTGGATAAGACTAACATTCTTAGTGGTTAAGAAAGTTGTGGATAAGACTATCATTCTTAATGGTTAAGAAAGTTGTGGATAAGCACTAACATTCTTAGTGGTTAAGAAAGCTTGTGGATAAGACTATCTTTCTTAATGGTTAAGAAAGGTCAAAGAGGATAAGAACCATCATTCTTATTGGACTAAGAAGGCTTTGGAAACCAATAGATAAGTTAGAAAGTCCTTGAGAGCCTTAAACATTAAGATTATGAAAATCGTTTGGAGATTGTTTTATCGGGTAAGATGAACTTCAGTTAAAGAGCCTTTCGGGGTTGAATCCGAGCTCAGAACCTAACCAAACTTGATATATGACATGCTTGGGATGTCTTAAGGTTAAAATGGTCATTTATCCCAAGAATTACGTGGCTCAATAGGTAAATTGCTTACATAGTAAAACCTGGCCAGCTGAAATTACAGCTCAGACCTATCCTCAAAGAAAGCTGCTTAGCAGCTACAAGTGTCGATCTCTCAAAGCCTTTTATGCATGAAAGCCAACACCTTAGGCTAACACCTCAAGCAAGAATCCCAAAAACTCCAAGAAACCGACCTTGCCCAGAAGAGGTTTCCCTCCCCGGGGTACCGCCAGAACAGACTATAAAAGCCTGTTCTGGTTTTCGTCTCTTTCTCTTTTTCTCCTCTTGGACACCCACTTTTCTTACATAGAACTCTTCTAAACATCCATACAAAGTAGTTCAAGCTTTGGTTCCAACTTTAGACCATAAATCATATAGAAAACCTTGCTGAAAGATCACATAAGTTGTTGTAAGTTCAACAATTTACACCTCTTGTATTTAAGCTTAGTTTTTCATATCTATAAGCTTGTTGAAACTAATCTTTAGCATTTTATACATTCAGGGGAAGCTGTAGGAGTAGTTAACCAAGTGGATTAAGGAATTTCGTGGCTTTAAGCATCCTTAGTTAAGGTACACACTTAGTTTGGTTTTACCCTAGAGATTTCCATACCTATAGTTAGGTGATTGTTTCTTTCTAGTGTAAAGCATGTTTATGAAATGAATTTACTTATGATGTGTTTTTATTATGTGTATATTGAGTATGTAACATGATATAACATGCTAAGGTTCATTAGAGATGTTTATTTGACCTAAACAACACTTATACACTAAGTAATACGATTATGCTTCTTAATGGAATGTGTTTAGTACATGGACTTGTGGAGTAATTGTGATGATTGAGGTGGAGTTGTTATGTTATTGTTGTTGTGGAGTTGTTGTGGTGGTTGTGGTGAAGTTGTTGTGGAGTTGCTATTGTTGTTGTTGTTGTTCTGTTGTAGTAGTGTTGTTGGGTTATTGTTGTTCTGTCATTGTGGTTGTGGTGGAGTTGCTGTGAAGTTGTTGCCTATTGTTGTTGTTGTTGCGTCATTGTTATGGTTGTTGTTGTTGTAGTTGTGGTGGCTATTGTGGAGTAGTTGTGATGGTTGTGGTAGATTTATTAGTTGTTGTTTCTGTTGTTGTGGTGATGTATAGTTAAAATAGTTTACTAGTTTGGAAGATGAATTAGTTTGGATATGATTAAAAAGGTTACGATGATGTGTCCAGAGCTAGTATCATGTGGTTTATAGTTTAAGTATATATATCCAAAGTATTCAGTAGAACAATATGGTTCATCTTGTTATTATGATTCAAGAAGTTGGAGTGATAAATTTGGGAATATGATTTACTTAGGTTTGTTATGAACATAGTAGGTGGTGGTTTCTGTTGTTGGTTGTGCTGTGTATTGTGGTTGTGTTGTTCTGTTATTGTGCTTAATGTTGTGTTATTGGTGTTGGTGTTATTGTTGGTGGTGGAGGTGGTATTATTGTGTTGTTGTTGTTGTTATTATGTTGTTGTTGTTGTATCGTTCTTATTGGATAGTCGTTGTTGATGATGCGAGGGAAGTCATAATCTTAGAATTGGGAGACTGTTATAATTATTGTAGTTGGAGTTGATATGTATGAAGTCGAGTTATGAGTTATGGGAATGACTTCGTTAATTTCTATTTCGGGATTCAGTTTGATTAGCATAATGGTTGCGTTAGAAGAAGATAATTAGAATATTAGTAAGATTGGTTGTTGATTATTGTTATTGTTATGAGGTGATTATTGGAGGATGACTAGGAATGGAGTTCATTCGGAATTATGAAGGAGATTGTATTATTGGAATTGTTCGAAAATACTATGTTTCTTAAAATATGATTTGGTATGATAATGAGGAAATGATTCGGATATGAGTTAAGACCAGATAAGGTCGAGTATGGTATTATGTTATGAGTATTGAGGATTCAAGTATGAATCATTAAATATTTTATTTTATAAATATGAAAGTGAGGCATGAACATGCACCCCGAGTTAGGGCGGGTAGAGTCCCTAACTGTTGCCTTCCAGGAAGGGCGAATTCCTGGCGTTATAGGACATGTCCGGTTAAGTCTTGCAAGCAGAACAATAAAAGGCGGGGTGACAACCCTCAATAGTTTGGAGACAGCTGGTACTGCGTGGTACTCCTCTCCACTCGCATTCATGCCAAACGATTTGATTTTATGAAACTATAATAATTGAGTTAAATGTGATTATCTGTTATTATAACTATGTGTTAATTAGTTTTCAAAATACACCTTAACTTATATTTTCTATTAAACAGTGTGTACTCAGCTTTGCTGATAGTGTTGTCATTTCTGTGGCCTGTCACTTGGTGGGTGGCAGAGTCAAACATTGTTGCAGGTTTGGTGTTGTGAGCTCAGGATTTTGAAGTGAAGCAAGATAAAGATGTCGTCGTAGCTTATGGATTGAGTTAGTATTTTAGATACTCAATTATGGAATAGTTTTTAATATACTTCGTTGTATACAATATTTGGGAATATTAGTCGAGATATTGGTGTAATTGAAGTCTTATATAAAGGATTTTGTTTTGTGGGCCAATGACCCACAGGTCCAAGATCGTTTTCTAAGTTATGTTTCTGCTGCGAGTAAATATTTAATTCGAGGCTTATTAAGCGTGTATTGTGATTAGTGAATCTTAAGTGTGTTTACCTAGCAGCTCGGAAAATCGGGCTGTTACAAGTTGCCTCAGACACAAAGGGGGAAAGACGTAATAATGGTGATGGTAGATAGGTACTCTTAAATGGCGCATTTTATTCCTATGCATAAAATTGATGATGCTTCTCATATGGTGGATTTGTATTTAGGTAGATCATAAAGTTACATGGTGTGCCTAGGAGCATTGTATCTCATAGGGACTCTAAGTTCCTAAGTCATTTTTGGAGTTGTCTTTGGCACATGATTGGAACAAAGTTGTTTAGTACGAGACATCATCCTCAAACTAATGATCTAACAGAGGTTACTAATAGAACTCTTGGTTCTTTGTTGCGTGGTTTGGTAAGTAAGATACAAAAGGATTGGGATATCAAGTTGGCTCATGCAGAATTTGCATACAATGAGGCACATTCTTCTACTACTTCTCGTTCTCCTTTTGAGGTAGTGTATGACTTAAATCCTTTGTTACCTATTGATTTTGTTTCTTTGCCCAAACATGAAATACATATGGATGCAAAGAAAAGGTTGGAACCATTTCCAATACTTTTGAGCATGTGAAGGAAGGATAGGAAAGATGAACGACCAATAAATGGAACAATCTAATAAGGGGCGCAAGCAACCAGTTTTCATAGTAGGGGATCTAGTGTGGGTATATTTGAGGAAGGAAAGGTTCCCTAGCAAAAGAAAGAACAAGCTTATGCCTCGAGCAGATGGTCCTTTTGAGGTGATTGGAGTCATTGGGGATAGTGCTTATAAGGTGTACTTATCAGATGAGTTTGGTAGTGTAAGTGCAACATTCAATGTACGTTATTTGTCTCCTTACTATGATAATGAAAATTAGAGGGCAAATAATTTTGTGGAGGGCGAGAATGATACAGATGTAAAGGTACTTGTGACACAAGAACCAATTGATTTGGTTATGGAACATATGGGGTTCAAGCTCAAGCCAAGTAGGCAAGTGTTGGTGACAGATTTAACATGGCTCGTGGAAGAACAAGAAGAGTGACAAACAAGGGAGGCTCGAAGAAATGAGTCTGTTATTTCCCTAGGAACACTACAAGAGGGGGGGTGAATTGTAGGTGTAGAAATAAACGTAACTTTTTGCGGAAATTAAAACTTAAACGAATAAACAAGCTAAAGGAACACAAGGGATTTTTACGAGGAAAAACTTCTTGGGCCCAACAAGAAGAAACAACCTCGACCACTAGGGATTTTAAACTCAACACTTTCACTAATTAGGCCAAACAACTCTGTTACAACCTAATTCTAACTCGAGCCCTACCTTGAGTTCCTAAACTCAAGTTCCTGAACCACTGTTCCCTTAACAGCAGTTCCTCTCAACTTCACTCGAAGTTTTCTCACACATACAAGCTTCACTCAAAGCCTTTCTCTTACAGAACTTCACTCAAAGTTCCCTTACCCCAAAAACCAAAATACAATTGATCGAAATAAGCTTAGTGGAATTAGAGTAAGAAGGCAAAGAACAAATGGCTATTATGAGAGAATGAAGGCACTGACACTTAATAAGTTAAACTCACTTAATTACTTAGTCAGACACAATTTGGAACTTATCTAGACTTCTATATTTATAGTGTAATCATGAAGAACGTGGGATTAATGTTAGAGTACACGTTTTAATCCATTTACCCATGATGTTCCTTCCCCTAAGGAACACGTTTTACATCATGTCCCATGATCCCATGAACTATAAATGAACGTGGATAAAATGCAGCCATTACTCCTAAATAATAGGAGTTCCTTCAACATTATCCGAAAATCAGTTTTTATAAACTCTTTTTATCTTTAAATCTGAATTTCTAATCTTTAAGAAAATAATATCTTTGAAATAAAATCTTTCTAACAACCGGATATTTATTTTCTTATTTTCCGAAAAATAATATCTTTTCCAAAACAGATTTTCTTTTTAAAACTGATTTTATCATTTGAAATTAGAAATAACTAATTTCCTATAATCTAGGCATGACTTACTCCATTATCTTTTAACCGTTACATTAAGTACACGCCTAAGTCTAGTTCCTTATATAGTTCAGTTCCTTTAACATATTTACTAAGTGCCACTGAGTTTGTTCCTTACAGAGGAACAAACGCTTCATTCTCAAATATTCTGCCACAGTTCCTTACCATTCTTTCTTTGTTCCTTTACATTGGAACTAGAAAATAAAACGCCTAGCTTCTATTATTCTTGATCCAATGCTTGCTCCAGTATCAACATAGAAACTTCTTTACTTAGCCTTTGAAATCCTCTCTTGACTTCTTCATTGACTTTGTATTCTCCCAGTTCCTTGCATTGATACCTTAGACACCATACACTTAAATAATTCATTAGTTCACTACTTAGTTTGTTCCTTTGTTTCTTTGTCATTATCAAAACTAGGGTTCAACAATTTCCCCCTTTTTGATGATGACAACAAAGGTACAAACTAAGGAAAATAACAAATAATATAAGTGAATGAAAATAAAAACATAAAGAAGAAAATGAAAAATAAAACACAATTATATGAGTAACTGAAGTTTTGATTTTTCATTTACCTTAACCTATTTTTGATTTTTCATTTACCTTATCCAATTTTTAATTTTTTAATTTATTATTTTTTGTTTTTTTATGTACAGTTTGTTCCTTAAATCCTTTTCCCCCTTTGTCATCCTCAAAAAGAATAGACTCTGCATGAATTGATGAATTGATTTAACACCTTAAGACCAATATGCAAGCACCATTAGTGGTTAAGTTAGAAAATCAAAGAGTAAACTTGCTCAAACATCAATCACATAATACTAGCCATTCCAAGGAAGAAATTATGCAAAGCATTTAGAAACATAGACAATATAGCAAAAGTCATTGATTATATAGCACTTGTTCCATAACAAAACAAAGAAAGAAAAGAAAAAGGAAGAAACAAAAGTTGTTTCCTTATGAAAGAAACAGGAACAACAAAAACAATAAAAGAAACTAAGAAAGGGAAGGGGAATGGTGTTCCTCTACAACTTCTTCTTCAACCACATCCTCCAACTTTTTCATCACCCCCCATGATGTAGTCAACCTGTTCCTTCAGCTCCTCCAAGTACGAGCCATAGATCCATCTTTTTTGCTGCGCAACCACGGTATCACTCAATTTCTTCATAAGACTTATCATAGTATCAGTTTTGGCATCCAAAGTCCAATGAAGATGATTGTAAAATTTTATCATATGTTGTGCAGGAAGGCAGACTTCATTAACCCAGTTAGTGTCATCCGGATTTTCCTGTTCCTTACCCTTGGAACTAGAGGCAGATGGGGGATTTGTGAAGGAACTGGGGAGGTTTGAGTGGAAGGCTCATCTGTTCCAGGAATGGAAACAGAAGGTGAAGGGTGATAAATGGGAGGAAGAAATGGTGGTGTGGTGGAAGAGTTGTGGAGGTGGAAGCAAAAGGATTTGGTCCTTTTATTTCATCCTTCAACTGCTCAAAACTGAAGGAACAGAGAAGGACGAAGGTGAAATGGAGGGTATTTTTGTGAAGGAACAGAGAGTTTGGGAGATGGTGGGAGGTAGTGGTTCCTTGAGAGTAGAGGGTACCTGTTCCTCATTATCCGAAAGGACTAAAGGAGAGTCCTCATTGGAAGGAACAGGAACAGGAGCAATTTTTCGACGAGTGCTCTTTCTCACTCTCAAAGGAACAGAGGGTTTAGGCTTAGTGGCAATGTGTTTGCGCCTCTTAGGTTTATGTTCTCCGGTGTTAGGACAGGAACAGGATTATCCAAAATTACATCATTGTCCTCTTCTAATCTAGTTGAGGCAGTTTTCTTTTTCCTGAGGAACTGGAACCATTTTCCTTGAATGAGAACACCTTCTTGGACAGACAAGCCAAGTCCATTTAGGTCTTCTCATTCAAGATGTTCCCTTGTTTGATCCTATGGTGGTCCAACCGAAAGTCTTACTTCAAAGTGATGAAGTAAAGAAGTTATTAAGGCACCGTACCAATCACACAATGTTCTCAATACAGTGAGTTAAATGTTGAATGAAGAGGGAAGGGAAGTTGATTTGTATGTGGTGGTCTAAGCAAAACATGTAACACATATCCAAGAGACCCACTTCATTCCTCTTTTCAGTTCGAGGAATGAGTGCTCTCCAAACCAAGTTAAACAAGTACTTTGTGAAGGGGAGAGAGTAGGTTATGGTTAATTTGTTTTGGCCAGCTGTTCCTCCAAAATATTCTAAGATTTTGTCTTGAGGAAAATTCGGAAAGGAAACAGTTCCTTTCCTTTTAAAATACAAATCAGTTCCTTTGCAAGGAACTTCCCATACTTTGCTTAAAGTTGCTTGATTAAACCTTATTTTCTTGCCTCTAACTTCAGTTGTGCAAGTTCCATTAGTATTAACAAAATTTGCACAAAACTCGTCCATAGCTAGAGGAACAAGAGCATTATTAAAGGCGAATTCAAACAAGAATTCCATGCCTTGTTCCTTTAGAAGGTGTTAATTCTAGAAATTAAATTTATTTGCCCATTCTAAATCGACGCAAAAGCCCAAGACATACCTAGATTCACTTCGTTCGACCCTTTTCTTGGAAGACGAAGAAACAGTTCCTTTGGAAGGAACAGGTGCAGTTTCTTCTTCTTCCCCCTGAGATTGTTCCGGGGTTTCTTCTTCATCATCTTCCCCAATCAATTTTCTTCTTCTCATGCTCCTTCTAGGAGATTCTAATTGCTGTTCCTCTATGGGGTTTTCTTGAATTATGTCGGTTTCAAGGGTTTTAGTTGGAGATGAAGAAATTTCCATTTTTGAAGTGTCGGTTGTTTTTGGTGTTGGAAAAGGTGAGTTTCTTGAAGTTTTTGCCATGATTTATGAAGGTTTGGAGGTTTTTATGGAGTATCAAAGGGTGTGATGAGGTTTCGGATTTGGTGAAGATGAAGCGTTTGAGAGGAACACGGTTTCCTTAGATGAATTGAAGAAGGAAGTTTTGCATGTAATAGTAATTATGACACGCGGGAAAGAAATAAAGCAAAAGAAATAAAAAATAAAAATAAAAGAAAGAAAACGAAAAGATAAAAAGAACCAAGATTTGATTAAACTGGTTCCCCTTAATTTTTGGGATTTTATCGGATTTTTCGGATTTTTATGAATTTTAATTTTTGAAAGAAAATAAATGCTAAGGAACTTGTGCTATAGGAACAACTAATGCTACATTTCAATATCCTTCATACTATGCATGTTTCTTGACCTTAAGAACAGTAAGGGGAGTATTATGTGACATTTGTGAGTTGTTTAGTTTCTTTGACTTCATGGTTAGTTTTCAACATTCCAATTTGCAATGGTCTTAGGCAATTAAACACAATTATTTTTAGCACACAAAGTCACTCAAATTGATTCAAACATGGGGGAATTGACATAGGAACAATCACTTAATTTTTATTAAGCCTAACTCAAGCCTTAATTTCTCATATCTATCTCTTTGCAAAGGCTTAGTTAGGATATCAGCAATCTGATAATCAGTTTGACAAAACTCAAGTTTGATCAAACCTTTTTCGACATTTTCTCTTAAAAAGTGATGTCTAATATGTATATGCTTTACTCTAGAATGATGCACTGGATCTTTAGATATACTTATAGCACTTGTATTGTCACAATAAATAGGAACACATTCAAAGTTTATTCCATAGTCACTAAGTTGTTGTTTTATCCAAAGCATTTGAGAGCAACATGCAGCAGCAGCTACATATTCTGCTTCAGCAGTGGATAAAGCAACTGTGTTTTGTTTCTTGGTACTCCAAGAAACTAAACTATGACCAAGGAATTGTGCCATACCTGAGGTGCTTTTCCTATTAACAAGATCTCCAGCATAATCTGCATCTGCATATCCTTTTAGTTCGAATGTATCACTTCTTGGATAGTAGAGTCCAAGATCATCTGTTCCTTTAAGGTATCTAAGAATTCTCTTCACAGCAGTGAGGTGAGACTCCTTTGGATTTGCTTGAAATCTAGCACACAAACCAACACTGAAAGCTATGTCTGGACGACTAGCAGTTAGATATAAAAGTGAACCAATCATTCCTCTAAATTTTGTTTGATCAACACTTGTTCCTATGGAGTCTTCATCTAATCTAGTTGAAGTTCCCATAGGAGTGTGATTTATCTTTGAATTTTCGAGGCCATATTTCTTTAATAGTTCCTTTATGTATTTTTGTTGGTGAACAATTATACCTTTTTCAGTTTGTTTGATTTGTAGTCCAAGAAAGAAATTTAACTCTCCCATCATACTCATTTCAAATTCATTGCTCATGAGATTTGAGAATTCTTTGCACAATGTTTCATTAGTAGCTCCGAATATGATGTCATCAACATATATTTGAACAAGCAAAATATCAGTTCCTTTAGATTTTAGGAACAAGGTTTTATCAACCTTTCCTCTTTTAAAGTTATTTCTAAAAGGAACTTAGATAATCTCTCATACCATGATCTAGGTGCTTGTTTTAACCCATAAAGAGCTTTATCAAGCTTGTAGACATGATTTGGGAGATTGTTATTTTCGAAACCAGGGGGTTGTTCAACATATACATCTTCGTTTAGATAGCCATTTAAAAATGCACACTTAACATCCATTTGATATAATTTAAATCCCATGTAAGCAGCAAATGCAATTAAGATTCTAATGGCTTCTAATCTAGCTACAGGAGCAAAGGTTTCTTCATAATCAATTCCTTCTTGTTGGTTATAACCTTTTACTACAAGTCTAGCTTTGTTTCTTACAATGGTTCCATATTCATCTAGTTTGTTTCTAAACACCCATTTTAAGCCAATTACTTTTTGTTGTTTAGATGAAGGAACTAGATGCCATACCTTGTTTCTTTCAAACTCATTTAATTCAGCTTGCATTGCAATAATCCAATCAGAGTCAGTTAAGGCTTCTTCATGATTTCTTGGTTCCATCATTGATAGGAACGCATGAAATGCACAAAAGTTCCTTAACTGAGATCTAGTTTGCGTACCTTTGGATATGTCGCTGATTATGAGTTCCACAGGATGTGACTTTTGTAATCTCCAAGGTTTTGGTTGAAACTCTCTTATAGGAACATGTTGTTCCTCATGAGTTCCTTGAGTGGATGAGGAACTCTGCTCAGTTGTTCCTCTGTTAGCCTCGGTGGACTCAGTTCCTCCATTTAGAGGAACAGGAGTATCTTCTCCTCCTTGAGGAACAGGAATATCATTGATCTCATTATTTTCGAATTCCTCGTTCCTTTCCTCTTTCACTTCTTCTTCTTCTTGTGAATCTGTGTTCCTTAAACTAGGTTGCGCTAACCCTATCTCATAGTCATCAACCTGTATGCTTGGATTATTTTTGTCAGATTCATCAAAGATTACATGAATACTTTCTTCAACACACATAGTTCTCTTGTTATATACTCTATAAGCTTTACTATGTGAGGAGTATCCTAAAAATGTTGCTTCATCACTCCTTGCATCAAATTTTCCAAGATTATCTTTTCCATTATTATGCACATAACATTTGCATCCAAATGTTCTAAATAGGTGATGTTTGGTTTCTTTCCAAAGTAAAGTTCATAAGGAGTTTTATTAATGATAGGTCTCATCATGGCACGATTAATTATGTGACAAGCAGTATTAACAGCTTCAGCCCAAAAGTTCCTTGGAAGTTCACTAGCAATTAACATGGTTCTAGACATTTCCTCCAAAGTTCTATTTTTCCTTTCTACAACACCATTTTGTTGTGGTGTTCTAGGGGCAGAAAAATTATGATCTAGGCCATTATCTCTGCTTAGGTCATCAAATTTATAATTTTCGAATTCCTTGCCATGATCTGATCTAATGTGCATTATTTTATGTCCACTTAGGTTTTGAACTCTTTTAGCAAAGACAAGGAACTCATCATAAGTTTCATCTTTACTAGAGAGAAAAATAACCCAAGTGTACCTAGAGTAGTCATCTACAATCACAAGTACATACTCTTTCCACTTCTGCTTTGAATTCTCATGGGTCCACATAAGTCCATATGAATTAACTCTAATGGTTTAGTGGTACTTACAATCGTTTTAGATTTGAAAGAGGATCTTACTTGTTTACCTCGTGCACATGCATCACAAACTTGATCAATATGAAATTTTATGATGGTAATCCTAAAACAAGGTCTTTTGATCTAAGTTTCTCAAGTAATGAAAAGCTAGCATGTCCTAGACGCTTGTGCCATAGAAGTGAATCATCTTCAATAACACTAAGACAAGTTAAATTGATTTGAGGAACAAGGTCTAGATCCACAATGTATGTGTTCCCTTTCCTTGTTCCTTCCAACATAACCTTCTTAGTTTTAATGTTGATGATTAAGCATTTTTCTTATCAAATTTTACAGTATTTCCTTTGTCACAGAATTGAGAAATGCTTAATAGATTATGTTTTAGACCTTCAACTAAAAATACATTTTCAATGGAGTGTAATGGTGACTTACCGACCTTACCCATAGCAACAATGTTACCTTTCTTATTATCACCAAATGTTACACTGCCACCTTCATAGGTTGTGAGTGAGAGAAACTTCGTTTTGTCTCCTGTCATGTGCTTGGAACAACCACTATCGAGATACCAAGTGTTGTTCCCCCTCACTCCAACCTGCAAAAATCAACTAGTTGTTAGTTGAAGGAACCCCATCTTTCGTGGGTTCCTGTTCTTGACTAGGATTTGTTTTGACAACCCATTTTTCTTACTTATTGTCACATTTTTCCCAATCATCTCAGATTTTAGTTGACATTGATTTATGTAATGACCTACCTTGCCACAATACATACAGAACTTATCACTAGGTAGATCAACATATTTCTTTGTCTTGTTCCTTTTCTTGTAGTTTTCAAAACCAAGACCTTCCTTCCTTTTGGTCTGTGGTTTCTCAATCCACTTAGGAACTTTCATGATTTTGCCTCTGTTCCTTGCGACAACCAGTTCCTTTTTAAGATTACAGATCTGTTCCTTTAAAATATTTTTCTCTTTATTTATTTTTTCAATCTCAGATCTGTATCCTTTCAAAGGGGTTGATCTTATATCAAAGGAACTCAGAACAGGGACAAATTCCTTCAAGTGTGAAATCTCTAAATTAATTAGATAATTTTCATTTTTCAAACTCTCATAACATTCTTTGATTTTTAAGTTTTATCAAACAAATCAAAAAATCTAGTTTCGACATCAGTTCTCATTTTCTTAAGCCATTCTATGTGTTCCTTGCAAACCTTTAAGGCTTGTTCCGTTTGTTCACGTTTTTCACGTTCATCTCTACATTCAAGAATTGCATCATAAAGAAGATCATATATTTCAGTCCTAGTTTTACCATCTAGTTCTGACTCAAGTCCATGTTGACTTACCTCAATTTTTCTTCATCTTCTTTTTCGTCATGTTTGCCATAGGCAAAGGTTTGCTGTTTCTTCAGTTGGTTGTTCCTCTTCTTCTTCCGTCTCTGAATCTCCCCAAGCAGCTATCATAGCTTTGCGCACATTTGCCTTAGAGAAAGGTGCTTTTGATTCTTTGTTCCTTTCAGCAAAGCGTTCCTTGTTCCTTTCTTTGGTTTTGTCGTTTTCCCAAAGAGGACATTCTTTGATGAAGTGATCTGTACTTCCACATTTATGACAAGCAGCTTTGTTAGAAAATTTCTTAGTTTTACCTTTGAAGTTTCCATTCTTCATGTTCCTGTACATCTTTCGAAATTTTCGAACCATGAGGGCTGCTTCTTCTTCTTCAGAGTCCGAATCATCTTCATCATCTGCTTTGAGAGCAATTGATTTTGATTTGGAGCTTTCACCATATTCAGTATCAAGGTGAAGCTCATGAGTCATAAGTGACCCTGCCAGCTGTTCTAAGTTGAACTTAGTGAAGTCTTTTGTTTCTTGAAGAGCCGTGACTTTAGCCATCCATCTGTCCTTAGGAAGACTCCTAAGAACTTTCGAACCTGTTCCTCAGATGAAATAAACTTTCCAAGAGAAGCCAACTCATTTATAATGTTAGTAAAACGAGTAAACATGTCTCGGATGCTTTCTTTGGATTTCATGCAGAACAGTTCATATTGATTCATAAGTAAATCAATTTTCGATCTTTTAACTTCATTAGTTCCTTCGTGGGTTACTTCTAGTAAATCCCATATTTGCTTTGCGGATTTGCATCCCATGATCCTATTATGTTCATGGGGTCCAAGTCCACAATGCAATAGTTTAATAGCCATGGCATTTACTTCCATTTTTTCAAAATCAGATTTTCATAATCAGAGAGGGGTTTAAGAGTTACCTCATTTTTGTCATTTGTAGTTGTGACTTCGAAATCACCAACTTCAATGACTCTCCATACCTGATAGTTTTCAGCCTTGATGAATATCTCCATGCGGTTCTTCCAATAGTTGTAGTACTTCCCATTGAACATAGGAGGCCTTTGAGTGGAATAACCTTCTTCAAGTTTCTCGGTGGTATTCATTGTTCCTTGGATCTTTTCCTCAATAGGGTTTCCTATCTTACGTGAGTTCTAGCTCTGATACCAATTGTTATTTCCCTAGGAACACTACAAGAGGGGGGTGAATTGTAGGTGTAGAAATAAACGTAAATTTTTGCGGAAATTAAAACTTAAACGAATAAACAAGCTAAAGGAACACAAGGGATTTTTACGAGGAAAAACTTCTTGGGCCCAACAAGAAGAAACAACCTCGACCACTAGGGATTTTAAACTCAACACTTTCACTAATTAGGCCAAACAACTCTGTTACAACCTAATTCTAACTCGAGCCCTACCTTGAGTTCCTAAACTCAAGTTCCTGAACCACTGTTCCCTTAACAGCAGTTCCTCTCAACTTCACTCGAAGTTTTCTCACACATACAAGCTTCACTCAAAGCCTTTCTCTTACAGAACTTCACTCAAAGTTCCCTTACCCCAAAAACCAAAATACAATTGATCGAAATAAGCTTAGTGGAATTAGAGTAAGAAGGCAAAGAACAAATGGCTATTATGAGAGAATGAAGGCACTGACACTTAATAAGTTAAACTCACTTAATTACTTAGTCAGACACATTTGGAACTTATCTAGACTTCTATATTTATAGTGTAATCATGAAGAACGTGGGATTAATGTTAGAGTACACGTTTTAATCCATTTACCCATGATGTTCCTTCCCCTAAGGAACACGTTTTACATCATGTCCCATGATCCCATGAACTATAAATGAACGTGGATAAAATGCAGCCATTACTCCTAAATAATAGGAGTTCCTTCAACATTATCCGAAAATCAGTTTTTATAAACTCTTTTTATCTTTAAATCTGAATTTCTAATCTTTAAGAAAATAATATCTTTGAAATAAAATCTTTCTAACAACCGGATTTTATTTTCTTATTTTCCGAAAAATAATATCTTTCCAAAACAGATTTTCTTTTTTAAAACTGATTTTATCATTTGAAATTAGAAATAACTAATTTCCTATAATCTAGGCATGACTTACTCCATTATCTTTTAACCGTTACACTAAGTACACGCCTAAGTCTAGTTCCTTATATTAGTTCAGTTCCTTTAACATATTTACTAAGTGCCACTGAGTTTGTTCCTTACAGAGGAACAAACGCTTCATTCTCAAATATTCTGCCACAGTTCCTTACCATTCTTTCTTTGTTCCTTTACATTGGAACTAGAAAATAAAACGCCTAGCTTCTATTATTCTTGATCCAATGCTTGCTCCAGTATCAACATAGAAACTTCTTTACTTAGCCTTTGAAATCCTCTCTTGACTTCTTCATTGACTTTGTATTCTCCCAGTTCCTTGCATTGATACCTTAGACACCATACACTTAAATAATTCATTAGTTCACTACTTAGTTTGTTCCTTTGTTTCTTTGTCATTATCAAAACTAGGGTTCAACAGAGTCCTACGCTCATTTGGACTTGTTTGTTACATAGATTTCTAGTTTTTTAGGAGTCTTAATAGTAGTTAACTTAATTTGCTTTAAAAGTATTTTTGCTTGTAAGTTTTAACTTAATTTGCTTTTAAAAAGTTTTTTTTTCTTACTTTAAGCACCATTAGGAGTCTTGTTATGCAAGGAGAAAGATAAAGACGTGTGATTTAGAGGCTTCCCGTGTGCGAGAGAGGTTGTTAGGAACGTTTATCATTTCTTCTTGTTTATATCTTGTTTATTTTCCTTTCCTAGTTCTAGTAGGAGTTTTGTATTGCCTCTTTAAGGCTTTTTTACACGGTTAATACAAGTTAGTTGTGTTTTGTTTTAAACATTGAATATTGATTATTGTTTTGCATGTTTGCTTAATTTAGTCGAACCATTAAAGACTTTTCAGGAGTGGTAAATATTTAGTGTTGAGCATCTTAATTCCATGAGTGGTATTGAGAATATTCATTTAGAGTATATGAGTGATCTTTAAATCGAGAAATATCCGGTATGTTCTTGGTTGTTCGAGACTTCTTAGTTCTTTGGATTCAAGAAGATCCAAGATTGTAGTAGAAGTTGATTGTTAGCCTTTCTTGGCTTAGTAATCACATGAGGGAAACATCATAATCTCTTAGGAATTAGAAAAAGGTTCACAAAATGCTAAAGAATCTGATATTGAAAAAGTAGCCCATATTGTAAGATATAACAATTCACAAGCTGCAAGCTGCGAGAAATGTACTTTAATTAGTAGTATCATCTATTTACAAATATGCATATTTACCATGGACAGTAAGTACATGGAATCCGTGATCAACGTGTAATGGAGGAAAAAAATTAAGCTACTACTTTTTTGGAGTGATGCTTGCTGTTCTAATCAGCAGCATCTTCAACTCGTTCCAGGAACTCTAAAAGACTTGAAGCCTTTCTCTTAGCCCTGTCTGTTCCATTCTCTGAAAGTTCTTTGAGTACTTGCTCAGCATTCAGCTCCTTTGCCAGTTTCAAATGTTTTACATCGCCCATGCAAAGTGACCAAAGTACCGCAGCGGCATTCTCTCTGTTACGAGGAGATCCAGTTCGTATGAACTCAACCAAAAGAGAGATAGGCTCAGCCTGCCCAATTGAAATTTTACCCTCAGGATGGCTTGCAAGTATTGCCAAGATTGCTAGTGCCTCATCAACCATGCCACCATCAACTTCCTTCAGAAATCTCATTAGAGGGCCCACAATTCCTTCCCTCACAGCTCTCACCTTGTTTCCTTGGTAAATTGAAAGGTTGAAAATTGCAGTAGCGGCATCTTTCTTTCCTCTTGGGGTACCCTGAATAAGTAAATTAATAAGAGCTGGGATTGCCCCTGATGCTCCTATTGCCACTTTGTTCTCATCCACCACAGATAAGCTGAACAGTGTTGCAGCAGCATTTTCTCTCGCCTCCATGCTACCATTCTTCAGGACTTCTACTATATCTTGTATTGCCCCAGCATTTACTATAATGCTTTTGTTCATGTCATTAATGGAAAGATTAAGCAGTGCTGTGACAGCGTGCTCCTGAGTCCGAGAATCAGGAGAAGATAGCAGTTCTACTAGCAGTGGTATGGCTCCTGCCTCAGCAATACATACCCTGTTGTCTGCATTTCTTTTTCCAAGCAACCGAAACTCCCCAGCAGCAGCCCGTTTCTCTTCTATGTTTCCATTGGCTAGCTTCTTTAGCAAGGCACCAATAGCCGCTTTGTCACAGTTGGAAGTGGAGTTGCTAGTTCTCCTGTTTCTACAAGCTCCTTGTGTCCTTGGCAATTCCACTCCATTACTTTCACACCATAAAGTAATCAGACTCTTCAAAACATAATTTGGTGTCAACGCTGTATGCAACAGAGTCTGTTGTGTCTTAGGACATGTCTTGTGACCTGCATCAAGCCATTTCTGGATGCATGATCTCTCATACGTCTGCATCAAAAGAATAACAGCATGAAAACAGAAAGCAGACATATTCAACACCAGGATTGAAAAGGTCTCGACATGCTGCTGCTTAATTAGCAGAAACTTGGAGGCCTTCCAGTCAAGAAATTACATTGTCTACAATAATCAAAATATGCTAATGGAGCATTGACGAGTCTTTCACATGACTAAAATGGAAATGGATGTAAAGTAGAAATATATGTTGAAACAAAGGAGGTCTGACCTGGCCAGTAGATACTATAACAGGATCTTTCATTAGCTCAAGTGAGATAGGGCAACGGAAGTCATCTGGTATAACAGGAGATCGGTGCTTTATCATGCTTTTGTCAACAGCAGACATGTCAACTTCTGGGTTAACAGTCAGCAGATAGTCATTAAGCTTCTTAAATAGGGAGGACATCATCTCAAATGAATCACCAAGATCACTACTGCTTGTTATGACCATCTCATGGAAGGCACGTGATTCTTTCCTCAGATCATCCATAGTCAAAAGGTGAAGGTTCTGTGATAATCTCATGAGAACTGCAGCATCAGGATCTGCTTCGTCCTGCACTTTTGTTATGTCCATCTCTAATTGTAGATCAGTGGATTCTGTTCTAGCTTTTGCTCGTTGAAAATGAGCATGGACAAGTCCAATCTAATGACATATAAACCACAGCATGCCACTTATTAGCATCTTATCTTCGCATGTATGATACTTTGTATTGAGAGTGCCTTAAAACCTTTTACATCACAGTTGCATCCAGATTAGCAGAATTACCTGTTCTTGAACTTCCTCGGATATATCAAGTTTATTATAAGAAACTTTACTCAGTGCTTCTTCAATTTGCTCTGCTATATGAAGAAACTCTGATGAGATTTTGTCTCTTTGCACAGCCTGTCACATGAAACAAGTTGTTTACTCGATTAACATTAAAATCGGTTGTCGTATGCACTTAGAGGACGAATCAAATGTACAAAATGAGCTTGCAAATTTGAACAAGGCATCGGTTGTCGTATGCACAAAATGAAAGACGAGATCTTCTACCTTGAAGGAGACTTTTAACTGGGTATGCACAATTTTTGAGGCATTCCTACATTAAGAAGTTTAAGTTCCGCAACGATATCCTACATTCCTACTGTCTATTCCTGTCTGCTTCAAAATCTTTTAGTAATTAAATTTAGTCTTCGATACACAAGTTTACTAATATTCTCCACTACGTATCCTTCTTAATCCACGCATGAGGAGACAGAAAGGCTGAGTGGTGTCAACAAGATCTGACCTAACTCTCCAAAACTATTACCAACTAAGGCTACTTGTCTAGGTCACACTCTTTACAACCCAACACACTAAAGTGGGGAGATAATCCATAATCGACACTTGACCTTACTATTGGATAGTTTATGCCCTAGTGAACCACAATTAGATATGAGAGAAGGGACAAAATATTTAGGAGAATGCAATCAACCTACATGGAAAAGATGTACTTAGGCAGTAATGTATCTAAATGGTTGGATCTAAAAGTTGATAGGTTTGAATCCCTAAATTTCTAATTAGATTGGCTTCATGTTTTTATAGCTAGATTAATCTTGATAAACTCTGGATTCAGATATATAATATATCCCCCCCCCCCCCCAATGTCCGAATTTCGGACAGTCTTGGCAACTGAATTTCTTGTGAGGATTACGTATATTGGAAGATATAAGCATACAGTTTAGTTAAGTGCATTGACAACTAGATTTCAACAGAAGCAAATATGATCAAGATATGCATAATACATATGCAAATATGATGAGTTTTGACTGTCAGAATAACATTGGTGTAATACTTAATACCAGTACACCTGAAATGAAAATGGAAGTCAATGCACCAATTCAATGGAGCCAAATGAAGAGTATGATGAGTTGGCAAATGCTAAAGAAAAGAATATTGAGCTGGAGAAGGAGTGCTGAGGTAAAGCTCATTGAAACAGAATTGACAGACATTATTTTTGGGGAATGAATGTAGATTCCTTGCAATCAGCTAGTTGGCCGTGTAGCTTAATTTCTCCTGTAGTTAATTCTGTTATTTTCCTTTCCTTGAAGGTTATTTTGAAGGCCAGTAGGTGTAAGAATGATGGCATGATTTTGCAATATAAAAGTTCTCCCCTCTCTCTAAACTTTAGTCACTCACTAATTCCTTAGAATTAGTAGGAGTTATCCAGATTATTGTCCTCAAAATTACCCTTCTTACCTGGTTGATTATCTAGCATAATCTAGCTGAGTGTCCACCTCTTTGGGGGGTCAGATTCAGGAAAGCAATCTGAGCTTACAGATTGCACCATTAGTATCAGAGCAGCACGGTTCTTGGAATAAAAATGGTGCAAACCAGAAATGCTGACATTGAAATTACAAATACTGAGCTGCAGAGATTGGAGGTAAATCTCAGAAATCTCTTAGAACAGCAACGCAAGCAAGTAACTGAAACTTCTAATAGTATTAGTTCTAACATTGCAAAAAATGTTCAAGCTATTGCGAATTTTAAATGATCTTATAGATAGGATTATCACTGCAAGTTAATCAGTTAGTGACTGAGGATCGTAAATCACTAGAGCACTCAAACCACCATTATTTTGCTAGATTAACTAATGTGATGGTAATGATCTAAAATCCTGGTTATACAAATGTAATCAGTTTTTTGAGCTAGATAAGGTGAGTGATGGAGTTAGAGTAAAGGCAAGGCTTTGCCGTGACACCAAACTTACATGAAGAGACTACAAAACATCCCTCCTATTCGGACTAGGTATACTGAGGATATAAACGTGAGGTTTGGGAAATTGTATGATGATCCCATGGCAGAACTTAAGGCTCTAGAACAAACAGATACTGTTCAAGAGTACCATGACACCTTTAATGCCCTTGTAAGTAGGTTAGATTTGACTGAGGAACACCAGTTAAGCTGCTACTTGGGGGGTTAGAGAAGGATATACAGCTTGCTGTGAGAATGTTTGCACCAGAATCTGTTCAGCAGGCACTTTGCCTAGCTAAATTAAATGAAGCATTCCAGAAGTCTAAGACAGAAAACGTGTTACCCAATTCCACCAGCCATAAAAATACAGCCACCACCAGAACATATACTAAGCCTACCCCCTTCAAACCCTACCAAAACACACACAACCCTAACCCAAACAAAAGAACCTTAACCCCTGCTGAATTCAATGAGAAAAGAGCCAAAAATATGTGTTTTTGGTAAGATGATAAATATGAACCAGGGCACAAATGCAAGGGCAAGAAACCCCAAGTCATCTAGAAGTAGAAGGTAGTGGTAAAGAAGAAATAGATGAGGTAGAAGAGGAACCCTTGACTCAATGTGCGCAAATTTCATTACAAGACTTGGATGGTGTGTCCACCTTTCAGACTATGAGGGTTAATGGTTATCATGGTGAGAAAGCCCTATAGACAGTGGGAGTACCCACAATTTCATCGACATTTCTATAGCTCTCAAGCTAGATTGCAAGGTCGAAGGAATAACACCCTTATGGGTCAAGGTTGCAGATGGTGGCCAGCTGCAATTTAACACCATGATCATGGAGTTTAGGTGGAAGATGCAGGGAATAGAGTCTGCCACTGATGTGTTGCTTTTACACTTGAGTGGAAGTGATTTGGTATTTGGGTTCCAATGGTTTTCTCTCCTTGGGCCCAATTTATAGGACTTCATGAACTTGACTATGGAGTTTACTCACCTCAGAATAAGGGTGAAGCTAAGGGGGCTACTAGCAAGAGATTGAAGAGCATGAAGTGCAGTAAATTGAGGAAAGTGATGCAACTCAGGAGAGTTGTCAATGATGAAGATTGCAGATAGTACCACTAGAGGTGGGAGGTTCACCTCAGCTACAGGTCTTGAAGCACATACTCTAACTGACCTTTCCTTGTCATTGCATAAACTATTACAGGAACTTGATAAGGTTTTTGAGGTACCTAAGGGTTACCACCACCGAGAGGAGGATTCTCACAAGAAACCCTTGAAAGAGGGAAATGAGGCCATCAATGTAAGGCCATATAGACACACTACAATACAGAAGGATATGATTGAGGAAATTATCCAAGAGTTATTAGACCAGGGGATCATAAGGCATAGCAACAACTCTTTTGGAGCTCATATTGTGTTAGTGAAAAAGAAGAATGGAGGATGAAGGATGTGTGTTGATTATAGAAGCTTGAATAAAGCAACTACCAAGGATAAGTTTCCCATACCTGTGATAGAAAAGCTTCTAGATGAACTCCAAGGCACGAAATATTTCTCCAAAATTGACCTTAAATCTGGCTACCATTAAATAAGAGTATACCCATCTGACATCCACAAAAACTGCAGTTAAAACCCATTTTTGCCACTTTGAGTACTTAGTGATGCCATTTGGCCTCGCCAATGCACCTTCCAATCCCTCATGAACCACATTTTTAAGCCTTACATGAGAAAGTTTGTTCTTGTTTTTTTTTTAATGAGATGATCTACAACCTTTCATGGGAGGAACATCTGACTCATTTATAGGCAGTACTAGAGTCAATGATGACAGCTCATTCTCTTAGTGCTAACTTAAAGAAATGCTCTTTTGGGGCTACCTCCATTCGCTACCTGGAACATATCATTACCTAAGAGAGAGTGCAAACTGAGCCAGAAAAAAAAATACAAGTTGTACTGGATTGGCCTGCCCTTAAGAATCTCAAGCGACTAAGGGGATTTCTTGGCATCACTGGTTATAACAGAAGATTGATTAAGGACTATGGGATTCAATAAGGACTATGGGAAAATATGCAAACCCCCTCACTAGCCTACTGAAGAAAGATGCTTTTTATATGGTATGAAGCAACTGCAGAAGCTTTTACCCTACTCAAGCAAATCATGACCACTCCACCAGTCCTAGCACTCCCTTATTTCCACAAACCCTTTCTCATTAAGACTGATGCCTCATGCATGGGGGAGGTTATGGGCATGAGGGTGGTTATGATGAAAGATTAGCAAAGCACATTCAAATTCTCATCTCATCTGTCAGCATATGAGAGTGTTGTTGCCAATTATTTTTTGGAGTCCAAAAATGGCAGCATTACCTAATGATGCAACCATTCATCAGTAGGACTGACCAACAAAGTGTCAAATATTTAGTGGATCATAAGTTGGCTACCCCGACCCAGCAGCAGTAGTTGTCTAAACCTGGGCTTTGATTACTCAGTGGAATACAAGGTGGGTGTTGAAAACAAGACCACAGAAGCTCTTTCTAGAGCTTATGGATATCGGCTAACTCACGATCGTTGTGTCTGCTATTCATTCATCATTGCTCGAAGAATTGCAAAGTTCTGGGAGGAAGATCCAAACCTACATCAACTTGTTAAGGAACTCAAGCTCAATCCTGCACTACATCTGTACTACACTAGCAAGATAATATCTTGAAGAGGAAGAGCGAGATTGTAGTGGGTCCAAACCTTCCTGCTCAACAAATGATTCTTACTTGGATGCATGACTCCCCCCATGGAGGTCACTCTTGAAGCCACCCTCTAGAAGGTTAAAACACTCTTCTTTTGGTCAGGCATGAAGCACTCCATTGCTGAATATATGAGGCAATTTATCACTTGCCAAAAATGCAAAGCTGACAACAATGCCTATCCAGGGTTACTCCAGCCCTTGCCTCCCTACTGCCGTATGGGATGAAATTACCATGGATTTCATTGAAGGCTTACCCAAATCACATGACAAGGAGGTGATTATGGTAGTCATTGACAGATTGAGCAAGTATGCTCATTTTTGTGCTCTATCCCACCCTTTCAATCCTTTGAAAGTGGAAAGTGGCCCAGTGTTTCCTAGGCAACATCTCTAAACTGTACGGGTTTCCTCATAGCATTGTATCTGATAAAGACAAGGTGTTTAATAGCACATTTTGGTCTGAATTTATAAAATTGCACGGAGTACAACATAAGCTCTCTACTACTGCTTACCACATGGGCAAAATGAGGTGTTGAATAGGTGTTTAGTATCAAACTTAAGATGTATGTGCCATGACTCTCCTCACAACTGGGCTTGATGGCTAGCTCTAGCAGAATATTGGTATAACACCAATTACCACACTGCCATCAAGATTACTCAAGCATATTCGCGTAAGAGGGAAACAATTTTCTTTTGAGAAAATTTGAAAATTATTGAATAACAGCTTTAAATGGAACAAAAAAATTGAAGAAGAATGACTGGTGTACCAACACTGAAACACCATTGATGCCAATGAAAGAAAAAGTGAAAAGGAAGAAAGATGGAGAAGAGAGAGAAAGAAAGTGAAAAGAGAAACAGAAGAGAAGTCAATTTTATTTAAAAAAAAGAGCTCAACCCATTAAGTACCATGTGCCTTGCACATGTGGTCTGCTGTCAGGTAACCAGGTCCAAAACTATCAAATATGAGTAGTAGTTGGGAGTTTGGGACTGCTCTGGGAGAATCAGTTGTTGGGACCGATTATAGAAGACTGGCCATAGTTTGGCCTGTTTACATCAATTTTTCCTAATCAATAATGGAAGATGAAACTTGTTTGTGCTATATTGCTAGTGGTTCCTCGTTCATCCATCCATGACCAATGCCAATGGCTAATAGATTCATGGTGAAATCTTCTCTATCAAATGGAGTGTGATGCAAGAGCAAGAGGACAAATCGATTTATAGAACACTTTAGGAAAACTATTGTAGATGAATTCTGCAAGGCAGCGGGACATAAAATTATTTCACGGTAGGAAGCAGACAAGATGTGAAATCATGGTACCCACCAGACAAGATGTGAAATAACATTGCACCCATGAAATTGATCACTACATATATAGGTTGTATCAGGGAAAAAAAAACGCGGTCGCGGTCGCGGTCGCGGGAACGGTCACGTTGTCGCGGGAACGGCTTGTAACGTGCAAATAGAATGTTTCGCGACCGACGCAGCGTGATTTTTTTTAAAAAATTCACATAAATATGTTTCAACTTTATTTGTATTTTTTAGTTTATGAAGCATTATTACAACATAATATAATCAAATCTAATAGAATATCACGTTTCATCAACTATATAATTAAATCATACAAAGAATTTGGCCAATGTTTGAAAAAAAACAGATGTAACGGAGATAAAAGCTTCTAACGCGGCGAGTTCGTGTTACGGAACGGACAACGCGGCGAGAAGTATGTGAATTTTATTATGGCGTTCCGTAACAGGATTTCGCAGAACGGCAAATCCAAAATCCGTTAGAGAACGGCAGTTTTAATTCACTGGGTTGTATGGACAAAGACAATTATGTTTCCTAAGTTTCAGAGACATCACTCCACTTTTTCGTAATGGAAAAAACCTCCCCCTTTTCTTAAATATGAATATAACTTATCACTTGCTACCATTTGCTAGTAAAGGAATACTTCCTATATGCTAGGATATAACTATTCATCCACTAACGATGGCGCTAACAGTAGTAGGTCTCCCCTCAAACGATCCTAGTCAAACTAAATAAACTCTTACATACTAAACTTCCTTACATCCTAGATGGTTTATTCTTCATAAACCTGGCACAATTCTGCTCAACCATTGCATTTCCACTCGATTGGACGGCATAACTCTTGCAAATGTTGTAATTGGCTCATTTTCAAATGAAAAATCTAACCTTTCCCGAACTGATTCTGCCCAAAAGAAAAGCGTCTTCGTAAAATCGGATTAATATGGAAGACACCCAAAACTCGGGATCTAGGACGTCTATTCGACGAAGTACACACAAGAAACAAAGCGATCTGTATAACTTGGACTACCTCCAAAGTGTAAACATGATCATTGCTCAATTGCAATGAAACCCACCTCCAATTTGAAATCACTCAATAGAAAAGTAACTAGAACCATGATCAAAACATTAAAAAAAAATTCAACAAAATAACATATGAAAAAAGAGATACCTGGTAAAGTTTGCTGGATTCCTGAACCCATTTGAGCAGGTCTTTGGCAGAAATCAAAGCGATTTTAAGTGATTCAAAGGCGTGGAGCTGGTCAACAGGGAGAAATTTCATTTCATCATCTTCTTTATCAACCAATTCCTCAAAAAGAGGGCTCAACAACTTGACTCTACGCACCAAATTCGAGTAAATTCGTTTAGAGGAGTTTTTGCATTCAGACATTGAAGAAATTTCTTTGATTATCTGGATGAGCTGGGTTACTATTGTACCACACTTGGATGAATTTTCATTTGGACCCATTTCTGGGTCGAAAAGGAAATGAGAGAATTTTTGGAGATCTGAAGAGAGGGAAATTGGAGTTGAATTTTGCAGAGAAGAAAACAGCTGAATGATCGTACTTCATAAGCATTCGTGATTCGTCGGTCAACAAAGAGCTGCAACCAGTGACCGGCTTTCTCCATGCCTTTTTTTCTTTTAAGCTGTTTCAATGGGCACTTGGTGAGGACCAACTACCAAGTGACTAACCTCACAAAACTGATCCTACTCAAATGACCTGATCATAACATACAGACCCGACTAGGGCTGGCAATGAGTTGAGACAGCTCGTGAGCTACTCGAACTCGACTCGATCAAAGCTCGGTCAAAGCTCGACTCGAGTGAGCTCGACTCGAACTCAAACTCGACTCGACAGGTTAACGAGTCGAGTCGAGCAACTCAATACTCGACTCGAGAAACCCCGTGAGATACTCGATAAATTTATACATATATACTTTTAATTTTTTAAGAAATTTTAACTTTATTTTTCTATAAAAAATACTTGTACTTTTCTTTTTTAAAAAAATGAAAAAAAAAGTATATAAAATGACCAAAGAGCAAAGTAAAGAATTTCTTCTATAAAAAATAGAACTATATCAAATGACCAAAAAGCTTGAAACGAGTTCGAGTTCGAGCTTGAAACGAGTTCGAGTTCGAGCTTGAAACGAGTTCGAGTTCGAGTTTAGGTTTCGAGTTCGAGTTCGAGCTTGAAATTTTGAAACTCGCGAGTTTTCGAGTCGAGTCGAGTTTGAGTATGAGTTTTCGAGTTCGAGTCGAGTTTAGTCAAACTCGAGCTCGACTCGCATCATTGCCAGCCCTAGACCCGACCACAATCGCGAACATAACTACATTTGACCTGATTCTAAATTATCTAACCTGAAACAAGCTGAGCTACATTATTAACTATACTTTCCATTATAGACTAATTGAAACTTTATCTTTTTGTTATTTTTATACTCTACTTTATCTCTTTCATAAAGATCTCAAGACTTGTTGGGACACGTATGTTAAGGTTATAAGTTATAGTGTAGTTATATAATGTTATTTCATTCAAAAAATAGATGTGATAGGAGTTTCTGGGTAGTTTTTATTGGAAGAGAAATAAAGTTAAGTAACTTTTTATTAATAAAGATAATAATTGCAAAAACCCTAAACCCTCTGCTGGCGTAGGCTAAGGTGATTGTCTATCGTTCACCGACTTAGTCTATGAGCCGAAAAAAAGAAGGTTGTCAGGTGACATGTCACTTTTATATATGGTTTTTAGATGCATTTTGATTGTATTTAGAACTCCTTTTAGAGCATTTAGGTGCATAATGGCATGAATTACGTAAGTTGTGCTCTACTACTCCCCATTTGCGCGTTTCAATGATTTTCAGGTTATTTTGATGCAAATTGATTATGATTATCTAAGATCAAGCACATTAATCATTGAAGATGAATATATGTTGCACAAGGATCACAATGCATCCGTTTGGGACAATTTCGAGTTAGAATGAAGCAAAGATTTAGTGAAAGAAGTGCCAAAACATACACATATTCATTATTTTGATCATAACTTTTGATATAAAAATTTATAATCAAGAAATTCTAGTTGGGTTGGAAACTAGACTTCAAGGGCTTTCCAATGATAGGTCACATGCCCCAATCGGACTTCTGGTTTGAGAGATACATCCTTCGCAAGTTGACGAGAAATCGTAGTTTTTCCGCCCGGTCGACCGGGCGAAATGAAATATTCATCAGAATCCAAGGCATGTTAGCCCGGTCAACCGAGCGAGAAAGGAGCCGAAATCGCTTGCTTGCCCGGTTGATCGGTTGGAATAATTTCTTTGTCGTAGTTTGAGAATCACCGTCGCTCGACCGGGTGAATGCCTCCCAGTCGACCGGGCGGTTTTTCGGGACGGTTAAATTTGCCTTTTTTAGCCGGTTTTGTAAAAAGTACAAATAGATTTTTCGTATTTTCGATTAGACTATCTTAATTTCTGCGTTTTCAGGTCTAAACACTTAGTTTTCTCTATATAGCTTTGTATTAACTCTTGATTTTGAAGATTATAGAGATCGTTGATTCCATTTTCATTGTTCTTCAATCATTCGGTATTCCTCTTTACTTTGTTTATTTTGATGAATTCTTCTATTTCCATTATTTTTATTGAGTTTATTATTATCATGAGTGAGTAGTCTTTTCTAGGACTTAGAGAGGGAAGCCATGTTTGTACCTTTTTTATTGTGGTTTGAAGCTCTTCGATATTTGGATAGGATTAGAATAATGCATATTGATTTGTCATGCTTGTTTAATTCATGTAATTGCGCAATAACATGAGTTATGTTTAGCTAGTAGGAGTTAGAATCAAAAGATCATATTCTTTAGAGGCTTGTTACAATAGGTAGGTTTGATTAGGTTGAGCGACCGTACTGGCATATGTTAATCTAAGAGTTGTTAATGCCCGGTCGTAGGATTAACGAAATACTCTAGTTATTCGAACCTCAATCCAAGTATTGTTGAACTATATTGTAGTGAATAAATTGGTAGAAGCATCGTGGACTACTCGATTTCCCTAGGTTTTTAATTATTTGATAAACTTCCATCTTTTTGTGTTCAAGATTATTCTAGTGTAGTTATTAATTATTCAATCTTATAGAACTCCTCTCCTTATGGATTGACCCGTATTTGTCAGTTTCTGCTAAACAGACACCATTGCGGTATATATTTTAAAACCCATCAAATTTTTGGCGCCGTTGCCGGGGAGATGGCTAGTTTCTTAGCTTTTTGATTGATTATTTGAACTATTTTTGTTGTCTCATTGGAAATTCAAGTTCCAATTGAGGCAATCTCACCGCACATTTTTCTTTGTTTCTTTTATGCCCAGGTCTAAAAGAACAGGTACTCCAGTTCCAACTGATCCTGATCTTGAGAAAACCCATCGGCAAATCAAGAAGAAACAAAAGAAGAAGAAGCAGTCTGCTAATCAGGGAAAATCCAGGGAAGAACCAACAGAACCAATCATGCCTCCTAAGTCATTGAAGTCTTATGGAGTACCTTCTCCTGGCAACGTTCCCACAGACCCTACTATACCTGACATACAGGCAGCCAACTTCGAAATCAAGCCTTCTCTCATTAATATGATCCAACAGAACCAATTTGACGGGCAGCCATCTAAGGACCCTGCAAATCATTTACAACGGTTTCAACAACTTTGTCGTACCGTTAAGCATTAAGGGGTCACTCTTGATCAGTTGAAGGTCATGATATTTGAGTTTTCTTTGAATGATAAAGCTAAAAAATGGTTGAATGATGTTACATCAACTAAATGGAGTGCTATTTTTGAAGCATTCCTGAAAGAGTATTGTCTTCCTACCAAGACTGCAGAAATAAGACATAAACTTGCTATCTTTCAACAAGAACCCGATGAAACACTAAAAGAAGCATGGAATAGGTTCAAGGACCTGCAGAGAGAATGCCCACACCACAATCTTGACAAGTGGTTCATCACCCAAGCATTTTACAATGGTCTACAACCCCATATGAAGAGTATAATTGATTCATCTGCAGGGGGGTGTCTTCCTAGATAAGGAGGTGGATGAAGGGTATAATTTCCTAGCCAACTTAGCAGCGAATGATCATAGTTCCTCCAGGACTACTATAAAGAAAAAGTTGGATGCTGATGCATATGCCTTATTGTCTTCACAAGTTACCCCAGTTGAGCATGAATATGGATTCACTTAAATCATCACAGTCTAATACTCCTCCTATGAGTACTAATGCGATGACTTCCATGACTCTTATTACCTCTTCTTACTGTGAGGTGTGTGGTGTTCAAGGCCACTTTGGTCATGATTGTTGCTACAATCAACATGACTCGAATCAGATGGAGCATGCAAATGCTTTTTAACAGAGACCTCCACACAACCCATATTCTAACACATTCAACCTAGGTTGGAGGGATCACCCCAATTTTTCTTACAAAAACAACAATATTCAGAATTCTCAACCTCCACCACAATCTTCCTACCAAGCACCTCATCAAAACCCACCACAACATGTTGCTAGAAAACTATATTATCAAGGGGCTCCTCAGAACCCCCTCTTGGTTTCAATAAGCCTTCGCACCAAGGCTATCAACAACAATCTTCTCAGAATGCCAGCTCTCAAGAGCCTACCATGTCTGATCTGATGAAGATGATGGTTCCTATGCAAAAGAGTCATGAAGAGAGCATAAAGGAGTTGAAGAACACTACTAAACACTTGGAGACTCAACTTGCTCAGGTGGTCGAAAATAATGCACAGAGACAACCAGGTCATCTGTCGGGGAAACCCATCCCCAAGGAGACTGTCAATGTCGTTACACTTCGTAGCGGCACTATTTATGATGCTCCTCCCATGCTCATTGATGATGCTTCTCCTAGCAAGGAGAAGGAGGTGATAAAGTAAAAAGCGGAGAAGAGTTCGATCACTAGTAGAGAACGAACGGTTTGCATCTAACCTGGGACCACCATTTGCGTCGGACTTACGTCCCACGACACAAGTCTCGACGCAAATTTGTGAGACATCATATGCGTTGGATAGGGTCTGACACAGTTGAGGAGCTATTTGCATTGGACGGGGCTTGAGGTGCTACGCACATGAACTACTATCTGCGTCGCAGATGGGACGCCAAGTCATACCACCAGCAAGCCTGGCCCGCCGTTTGAGTCGCACGTTGTACCATGTGCGACGCAAATCACGCATTTTTTAATTAAAAAAGAGGAATTTGCATCGGATTTTAACCAACATCCGACGCAAATGGCAGATTATACATTAAAAATAATAAAACCAAGCCAACCCAACTGCAACAAGCACAAAATAGTTCTGCACGTACGGAACTATTGAACATGATTCTTTATTCTCTACAATAGTTCTGTAATCAGAAAACATGAATGAAAATCTAAAATGATAAACTTAAAAAATGGTACAAAATAAAATGGAATTAAACAAACTTAAACAACGAAAATCCGCAATTCTCTATATCCTAAATTAGTAAATTCTTCTCTTCCTCCACCAGATTTGCAAATCAATAAATTTCATGTTAAAGTTAAAAAACTGAAAAAATACAAGAAATTTCATTTTTGATAGGTTCATTATAACTATGACAAAACGAAGAAATTCATAATAAAATGTGAATTAAAAAATACTTGTAAATCGTGAATTCAGAGAAGATGAACCCAAAAACTTCTGAATTCGTGTCTTTCTCCTCTTTGTCTTCGTGCTCTTCGGCGAGATCCGAAAACCATATCGTAGCACTCGCCCGCAAGATTCGGAAACACCGCAAACACATGAAGATGCAAAGATTCTTTAAGATTCGAAATTCAGAGGAGAGAGAAAATACCCAGAAAAAATGGCGAAAAAGAGGAAATATATTGCGACGAACCTCGATGAGGTGGATCGAACCATCAAATAGTCTCTTTTCAAGCCGGTGAACGTGATAGACTTGTATATATATCTCACTTTTTGCTTTTGATTTCTTTTTTGTTGTTTTAATTTGCCAGAATTTGTGTTTTTTGAGGGTTTTGTAGTGTTTTCTGATTTAGATTTTTATTAATTTTTGAAGAAATTTTATGGTTATGATGTTTTGAGTGATGAGGGTTTCATTTGATGATGAATTTTTCCTTGTTTGATTGTTGTTTGAGTGAGTGAGAGAGAATGAGGTGAGAGAGAATGTGGTGAGAGAGAGAATGCGGTGAAAAAGTGTGTGGCGATTCGAAATGAAGTTAGGGTTTGGGGAAATGAAGTTAGGGACGACTGGGAGAGTTTAAAAGTCACGTGTAATCTGCGTCGCGTGTCATGGGTCATGCGACGCACATGACTTAATAGGCCTCTAAGTCATTAGCTTTTAGACAAAAACGATTTGGCGTCGCATCCCCCAAGCATGCAACGCAAATCATGAGATACAACCATCTATGTCGCACTATAGCTGTGTTTGACGCAAATCAAATTCGTTATTTGCGTCGCGTTCTCAACTCCGTGCGACGCAAATGACCTTACCACCCACATGCTTTTATTTTGTGCGTCGCACGTTCTTTAATGTGCAACGCAAATAGGTTATTTACGTTAGTGCTTCTAGCGTGCGACGCACATAGACTGACGCAACTTTGCATTTTTCTACTAGTGGATGTCGAAGGTCAAACTAGCCAAGGAAGATCAGACAGAAAGCGGAAGGAAAAGGTTTTTGAAACGCCTATTTCACCAAGGATACCTTTTCCGCATAGGATACTGAAGTCGAAGGTCGATCAGCAATTTTGGTAGTTCTTGACTATGGTAAGAACTTTGAGGTAACAATTCCTTTTACTGAACTTATTTCTCAAGTGCCTGTTTATGCTAAGTTTTTGAAAGACATGATTACTAAAAAGAAAGACTTTGCTGGGGTAGGGTGAGTCGCTCTAACGGAAGAGTGTAGTGTTGTTTACAAACTAAAACCACACCTAAGTTGAAGGATCCTGGTAGTTTTTCCATCCCTTGTCATGTAGGTGCATTATTTATAGATAAGGCATTGTGTGATTTAGGTGCATCTGTATCTGTCATGCCTTTGTCCGTTTGTAAGAAACTGAATATGGGAGCACTTAAGTGCACTCTAATTACTTTGCAAATGGACGATCGTTCTATAAAATACCCTCTAGATGTCAAGTCTGGGTCTTTAACTTTGAGTGTTGGTGATGATATTGTCACTTTCAAACTACCCAATGATGTTAAGTCTCTTATGCTTGAGCAAACTTGCTGCAGGATGGATATTCTTGAGGAGAATGTTCTATCTGCACTCCCGCATATGCTTTCTGCTGACCCTCTAGAGGTTGCACTTAATATGGATGCTTCCCCAGGCATCGATGCTGAAGTAGGTGCCTGCATTATCGATTTGGAGGGACCTCAGTTTGAAAAGGGAAAAAGATCGGTGGTTATGGAAAATGTGCATTCTACCTATGCACCTGAGGTAACATGCCTGACTGCAAGCTTGAGTGGCCGTCTTATAAGGAGGAAAATGTTTGATGAGGGGGGAACTCATTGCCATTCCCCTCCGATTTGAGATTGAGGAGGTAATATGATCATGCGGGACCTTTTATAAACCAGCGCTGTGCGGGAGGCAACCTATAGTTTTTTTTTCATTTTTTCCCTTTTAGAGAGTGAGAGAGAAGGAGAGTACTAAAGTTAATTTATCCTCTAAGCATCGCCCTATAGTTCATCTTGCGACACTGAGGACATTGCCACGTTCAGCTTAGGGGAGGATTTTTGTATGTATTTTCTCTTTCTTTTACTGCCTTTTAGTGTAGATTTTTTTTTGTCTTAAGCTAGATTTATTTGCTTTCAAAAAACAAGTTGCTCAAAAAATACAAATACACGATATTCATGACTGGTTTGATTGCCTCCCTGTGCCCTATGTTGTATTTTGATTGAAAAATGATTTGACTTTGTTTTCTGGATAGCTGGGCATTTGTGATTTTGAGGCTATGCTGTGATGTTTGATTGCTATGACTCTGAGCATATCATGATTATTATACACTACATTTAACTGCATGCCTGAAATGGTTAGACTGTGAGGTTTATCTTCTACCTATTGGATTCATGTCATTATCCAGTCTATTTCTTGTGTGTTAGTTCCTCATTAGCTGACCGATCTTGACTTTGACAACGTACTTATTGATATCTGATGACTTGTGGCAATTGTTATGATAGAGGCGTTCTTTTTTCTGATTCTCGAGCCTCGAAGTGATTGTTTTTGATATACTATTATCCTCCTTAGCCCCGTTGAGCCTAATGACTATTTCATGTATTTACTAACCCTCATCACACGCCCAGGGCCCTTATTCTGATATTATTCCCAAGCCTAGCTTGGAGGAGCATTTGTATAAGCTAGTTTTTGTGATGGTTTTTTTTTTAGTTACTTAGGATGGAGACGATTGTACTTTGTAAGGTTCGAAGTTTGAGAAAAAGAAAAGAATAAGCAAAGTGAGAAATAATGTGATTGTTGGATCGAAAAAATGCAAAGAAAAAGAAAAGAGTTCCTTCTTTCACATTGCTTGCAAAGAAAAATCCATTACATTGCTTCAAGGATGGGTTTATTGAAGATTTTATTGATTCATAGAGTTGGGACATTGTTATTAGTTTTGTGTTTTGGTTGATGCATAGGACTCACTTGACCTTATTTTTAGTGACTTTTGCTCCCTCATTCTTGGTTTTTCCAGCACATTTCCTATACATATTTCCTACCCTTACCTAAGCCCCATTATAACCCTGAAAAAGTCCTCTTGACATTAGTAGAATAATTGCTTATTGCTGCGGTGGTATTGTTGCGGTTTTACCCATACGCAGCAATATATCATCTAAAAAGAAAAGGTAAAATATAAAATAACATATTGTTGTGGTTTCTAATAAAAACCGCAGCAATATGGTTTCAACGGAAAATTTTAGAAAAAAAACTTGACTTTTTTTTTATATTGCTGTGGTTTTTGACGGAAACCGCAGCAATATATTAAAATAATATTAAAAAAATATATTCTAATATATTGCTGCGGTTTTTTCTAAAAAACCGCAGCAATATCAGACGTTTATTTCATATAAGAGGCGCTAGGGTTTGGGAACTTGCCTTCACCATTCTCAGCCCATCGACCTTTCTTCGTCGGCCATTCACCAGAAGAATTCGACCGTTCAATTAGCCGCAAGGAGAGAGAGAGAGAGAGGAGTTTGAGAGTGTCATCGAGGGTTTTGGTTGGAAGTTTTGGACTTTCGGGCTTTCTTGGTGCGTTTGCCGGCAAAGCTTTTGACATTCCGGTAAGTTCATCACATTTCTTTTTCGTTTTTTGTTCCTGCTTCAATTTTCCGGCGAGCCTTGACTGTTTTTTTCTTTGATTTCTGGCGAGTTGTTCTCGAGACTAGATCTGGTTTTGCTCGTTTATTTTTCATCTCGCCATCGTCGAATTCTGCTTTTCGTCGCCATCGTCGTCAACAACAAACATCCTTCGAAGTTCGCCTCTTGCCGGAGACGTCGGTGCTCGAGTTTCAGATCTCGACGCCGGCGGATGCTTATTAGTCTGTATATTTCTATTTTTTTTGTTTTTTTTTAAAATTTTCCTTATTAGTCTGTTTTATTTTTTTATATATTTTGTAATTAGGGTTTGTAAAATATTATTTTTATTGAATATATGATAGTTTGGGTTAATTACTTTTGTGTTGTTATTGTACTCCTTGAATATATAAAAATGTTTATATTATAAGTGTATTATAACTACCAAAAATTTACACTTTAAGTAATGAAAAAAAAAAAATTTTTTTACCTGCCTGCATATATTGCTGCGGTTTTGGGAAGAAACCGCAGCAATATACCTGTATTTTTAATATTGAAAAAACACATATTGCTGCGGTTTTGCTTAGAAACCGCAGCAATATTTGAACATATTGCTGCGATTTTAAACCGCAGCAATATAATAATTACCTATTGATGCCCCCTTAATTGCTGCGCAGCCAAAATCGCAGCAATAGGCCACTTTTTTACTGCAGCAATAAGCGTTTATTCTACTAGTGTGAGCTTGTGTTTACATTATTTATTGGATTGATGTGGAGTCAGTTTGTCAAAGTTAAAGAGTATGTCTGCTAATCGAGTCGACTGGATTAGGATGAGCGACATTATACCTTCTTAAACACATGAGAGTGTGAGTGGGAAGTGATATTTATGGGTCGGGTCGGTGAGTGTTCAGGCACATTTTTTGCCTGCCACAAGATTGAGAGGAGTAACACCTTGGTGAGCGTCATTTCAGGATGTGCATGTCATGTAAGGCAGTTGAGTTTGACCATTTGCTTGGGTGATTGTGTAACACCCCGATAATTCTCTCTTTTCAGAAATACCATTACAATATAAAACTTAGAAAATTACCCAGGCATTATCGCCCGTGTGATAACGTATCGGCTTATTCAGAATTTTGCAGCGGAAAACAATTTAATAAAAACCAACTTTATTAAAACTTACTAAATATATGACAAGTGTTTGAAACTTAAACAGACTAACTTAAATAAACAACAATATGAAATAAATATGTTCCTACGAAAGCATAAGTTAAACTACACTAGATATATAGTCTCTCCACTCCAGATTCCCAATGCGATGCACATCTGCGAACCTGGAATGTCAATGCAAAATCGACTCTGCTCACCAGAAGGATCATCACAGGATCAATAAGCAAAGCCATGATCACACACACAAGTAAAGCACGTAATCAGCAAAGCTGAGTACTACATATCAAATATAAATATTGCTAAACATGATACTAAACAATAACGTATAGGAATAAATAATAAATAATCATATAATAAACTGCAGGCAACTTTTACTGAACTAAACTCAAAACGTCTTTTTAATACCTAAATGGAATAGTTATTGGGACGAGTTGTCTTGCCTACTAATGTGAAATGCGGGCGCGACTCCGCATTTCAGAGTGACCTGTGATATCGAGGAACCTTTGAAATAAAAGAGGGATGGTGATCAATCCATTCCTAGAAAAGCTATGGCACGCTCACCATAACCCCAACCCTTATGTCCAACTCCAGACGTGCACAAGTCTAAAGTCTATAACTTATTCTCGTTACACTTTACGTTAATTACATCTTATTACTTGTGTTGACACACATAGACAAGTAACACATAATTAAAATCAAACAGTCATAACAGAACTTCTTTTATCTTTGGATTAACAAGTGATCACAACTTACAATCCAAGACTACTTAATTCCTTTTTATTCTTTACTCACTTACTTGTTGAACCTAGCCAACAATAAACTTACCTTTATATAGGTATAACTTGTAACTTACCAAATAAGGTCCACGACCCTCATAAGATAATAAAATGATACTTCTCAAGAATACATGCATTACATGATTCACTTAACATATACTAATTCTTATATGAATTAATAAATAAACTAACTTAACATGCTTGCATCAATCATTCCATACAAACATTATAATTTGAATAATCATCATGAATTCTAGATCACATGTTGCACACAGGCATATAACATGTAAAGTAACTCCAGAAATCACATATATGAACAATCAGGTTCCTATACATGATACTAAGAATTTAAACCTTCCTTAAACATGGTACTAAGCCACATAGCACGTAAATAATGTACGTACCTCGTATATACTAGCCTGTAGGCCACTTTTAAATCATTAAAAGTCTCCTACAACGTATTCTCCGCCTAGAAAATAAAGTAACTAAAATTAATAACTTGAACCAAAAATTACAGCAGCTTTAAATAGATTAAAACCCCTTAAAACATGTTTTAAAATCGTTTTTAAGTGTCAAACTTAAGTTATTTTTAATTTCTAGTATAGTACTACTATTCTAGCAATTAAAATCCTTAAAAACTCCATAAATACTTCTTTTCTGAAATTACAGCACTTTTAAAATCTAATAACTCTTCTGAAAATATGTACAACGTATTTAAAATTACGTACTAAACAAAACTCATAGTTCATAATATATCTCTTTAGTTTCTAGCAAACAAAAACCCTAAAAACTCTTATTTCCATGATTAAAACTAAAAATAAACTCAATATAATAAATCTGAAATTTATTATAATATAAACTATGATAACCGAAAATATATATATAAAAGAAACAGTAATTTAATTAGTAAACATGATAAATAATAATAAAATAACATAAAAACCTAGTCTTTTAATGGAATCTTAAGAAGGAAGAAAGAAAACAACCGACAACAATGGAGGAAAAGTAGCGTCGGCCAGCAACAACACACGGTAGCACACAGCAGCAGCAACTTTCGGTTTTTGAGAGAGATGTGTGACGTTTCTTGTTGAACAAGAAACGTTACTTGAAGAAGAAGAAACGAGTTTTTGAGAGAGAACCGAGAACGACGCACAAGAAGGAGAGAGAAAAAGTCGAAGGAAGAGGAGAGAGAGAGTGACGTGATTTTTGAGAGAAAAATAATTGTGTAGGGTGAAATAATTGGGTTTTAGGATATTTATATAAAGGCTTCCTTTTATGGGCTTAGGAAAAGAGAGAATGTTTAATGAAATTTGATGACTAATAAGAAGGACAATTTAAGACTTTAGTCATCAACATGACTCTTTTTCTTTATATCCTTTTAGGATTTTCGATTTCATTAAACTTCTTGTAACACCCCCACGACTCCTCCTTTTATAAACTAGGAGAAATTGCGGGAGTTGTTATGCCACGCATGATAATACGTAAGGCTAATCAGATAATACAGCGGAAGTCTTTTAAAATAAACTGAAAATACTTTAATACAACGGAAATAAGAAAGTATGTAAATGAATTACAAACTCCGAGACTATCCCATACTAGTCCCACTTCAAAAGTCAAACCTTGACCCCATTGGTCAAGTAAAGTCAAATATAAAATTCAAGATAACTTAAATAAAAAGTACTCGTGTACGAAAACTCCCATCCGGATGCTTATGATTTCCATGCACATCAAGAACTTGTACCTGCAACTTCTTCTCTAAACTCTGCTCACCAAATGGATCATCACAGGGTTGTTGAGGAAAAACAACAACCAAAAAAAACAAAGAAACACATACATCAGCAACGCTGAGTACATAACACAACTAACTAATGCGAATAATAATGCATGCAATCCTCAATCACTTCGGCTTGCTCTTCTTACGACTCTACATGCGACAAGCATATAACTGGACTTACTAATCTTTTATTATTATTTGGCAATGAACGGGCACCGTCCTCTTCTCGGAGTCATACGGGCTACTATTCTTGTGTAAGAGATCCCACACCTCTTACTAAAGTTCCATGAACTTTAAATAACTTGACTCGAGAATTTTAAGCTTGTTAGTAATGAACGAGGGTGAGAGTGAGCCTCTAGACTCAACATCTCAGAGATAAAGAATACGAGTGACACCTAGTCCACTCAAAGATCTTGATAATTGGAATTCCATAAACTTGCTTGATAAAATAAAAGCATTAACATCGTCATGCTAAGCTATATGCAGGAGTATAGTTTCACACTAACTCCCCCTTATGTTCAATACTCATGGGGGATCCATCCCAAGAGTTTTATTGCCAAAGCCCATTATGTGAGACACATCACAATAATACATCTAGCAAATAAATTAATTTCTTATCTTTCTTTAACAAGTGAATGCAACAAACACCATAATTAACTCAATTCTAAATTCTTTGAGACCTTGCTCATCTTATTACTTTAATGACTCCATGAGTCCTTTTTCTTACTTTCTTAAGGATCCATGATCCAATCAATTGAGTCATTGCTCAATGATTCAACTACTTGTGATTCCTTGCTCAATAACTTTAACTTGTGAGACCTTGCTCAATAACTTGAAACTTGTGAGACCTTGCTCAATAATTAAATTTGAGACCTTGCTCAATAATATATAACTTCTAATGAGACCATGCTCAATAAAATATACAACCTCAAATGAGACCATGCTCAATAAGATATATAACCTCAAATGAGACCATGCTCAATAAATATTCATAGGCAAGCCATAACTTCAAGAGTAACTTTAATAACTTTAATCATGCTCAAAAGCAATAATCATCAATCACATGCTTTTCAAATATAGGAATAACTCAAAAGTTCCATTCCTAATCTCCTTTCTAAGTTCTCAACATACTCAAACAATTTCAAGGCATAAGCCTCTCCTTACTCCTCATGCTCAATAAATATATATATCCTTTGAAACTACTAAAGTCAAGGTCAAAGTGTATGTACCTTGATTACACAAAAATCAACAGTCAAAAGTTTGACTGGCTTTAATTATTCTTGAAACCTACCAACAATAAAGTACTACCAATTAGTACTTCCAACAACAATTCAAAGCTACTAATAAATAAAAATCAGCATTTTAAATATAATAATAAAGCTGATTTTTCCTTACAAATGCTTTAAAACTATTTTTAAGTCATAAACTTGAAAACCTTTACTAGTAGGCAAAACCCACTACAAACTAATACTTAAAACTTCATAAAAACACTAATTTACTTAATAAATTACTGCTGTAAATTATTAAAAATAATAAAATTTCTTTTTTTTTTTTTTTACAAGTGGTTCAAAAACCACAAATCTAAAAACTAACCCAACCGGCGCCACACAAGCACCAGCACCACCACTGACGCGACGGTGGAGCGGCGCTCGTGCCCAGTCGCCGGTCACCTACTGCTGGCCGGCAGTGGCCGCTCCCGACGGAGCTCGCCGGCGAACCACCACCGTGGTGGCCGGAATTCGCAACAAAGAGAGGGCGAGAGAGAGAGAGAAAAATATGGAAGAAACCCCAAAAATTTCAGAAAAATCATTACCTCTTTGCTTCCCTTTGATATTTGCAAGATCTTCCTATAATTTAAAAACAAAACTAGATTAGAACTGAATTTTGAAGAATGCTTGAAGAAAACTTACTTGAGGAAGAACAAGGTTTGAGAGAAAACCCACTTACTCTTTTTTTTTGAGAAATGGTGGCTAGTGAACAAGATTGAAAATGATGGGGAACTTTAGGTTTTCCCCCTTTTAATAGTAGTAGTCATTTTGGGTAAAAGACCAAAATGCCCTTACTCATCAAATTGCCAAAATACATTTGATGAGAAATTTCCAAAATAATCTTCCTACTAATATTAACAAAATACTTTCTTGAAAATACTAAAATACTTCTTTGTGGAATACTCAAATACTCTTTTGGTAAAATGACCAAAATACCCTTCTGCTCTTAAATACTGAAATTAAATAGCTTTAATAATTAAAATGATTAAAACTATTTAATTAAATATCTTAAAAATATGGGGGATTACACTTCTTTTTCAATATACTTTAATATTTAAAACCTTTATCTAAACATGCTTAATTAAAATATTTCTAATTTTATTAAGCTATGAAAAATAATTCCATTTGACTTTTAAAATAGTCAACCCTTTTTAAGTAGTCAAATTTTTTTCCAAACTCATTTGGATTTAAATATAACTATATAAATACCTGAATATATTTATAAAAATTCTTTAAAATTGTGGGGGATTACAGATTGGTAGTTAGATTAATCTGAACAGCTGAACTTAAATTTTGCCTGCTTGAATGGTTCTTAGTCATAAAAATATTTTGAACTGTGATTTTCTTATCTGAGGTGTGAGGCAATTATTTCCATGTTCATGTCTTGTTTGCTTAAGGACAAGCAAATGTCTAACTTGGGGGTGTTTGATAGGTCACTTTTATATATAATATTTAGATGCATTTTGATTGTATTTAGAACTCCTTTTAGAGCATTTAGGTGCATAATGGCATGAATTACGTAAGTTGTACTATACTACTCCGTGTGTGCGTGTTTCTATGATTTTCAGGTTATTTTGATGCAAATTGATTATGATTATCTAATTTCAAGCCTATTAATCATTTAAAATGAAGATATCTTGCACAAGGATCACAATGCATTCGTTTGGGACAATTTCGAGTTAGAATGAAGTAAAGAGTTAGCGAAAGAAGTGCCAAAACTTACACATATTCATTATTTTGATCATAACATTTGATAGAAAATTGATAATCAAGAAATTCTAGCTGTGTTGGAAACTATACTTCAAGGACTTTTCAATGATAGGTCACACGCCCCAATTGGACTTCTGGTTTAAGAGATACAACCTTCACAAGTTGACGCAAAATCGCAGTTTTCCCGCCCGGTCGACCGAGCGAAATGAAATTTTCATCAGAATCCAAGGCATGTTAGCCTGGTCAACCGGGCGAGAAGGGAGCCAAAATCGCTTGCGCACCCGACCGGGCAGAATTGTTTCTTTGTCATAGTTTGAGAATCACCGTTACCCGACCGGGCAGTTTTTTGGGACGGTTTAATTTGCTTTTTTTAGCCGGTTTTGTAAAAAGTTCAAATAGATTTTTAGTATTATCGACTGGACTATCTTAATTTCTGCGTTTTTAGGTCTAAACACTTAGCTTTCTCTCTCTAATTTTGTATTAACTCTTGATTTTGAAGATTATAGAGATCGTTGAATCCATTTTCATTATTCTTCAATCACTCGGTATTCCTCTTTGCTTTGTTTATTTTGATGAATTCTTTTATTTCCATTAGGTTTATGGAGTTTATTATTATCATGAGTGAGTAGTCTTTTCAAGGGCTTAGAGAGGGAAGCCATGTTTATACCTTTTTTATTGTAGTTTGAAGTTCTTCCATATTTGGATTGGATTAGAATAATGCCTATTGATTTGTTACGCTTGTTTAATTCATGTAATTGTGCAATACCATGAGTTATGTTTAGCTAATAGGAGTATAATCGAAAGATCGTATTCTTTAGAAGCTTGTTACAATAGGTAGGTTTGATTATGTTGAGCGATTGTACTGGCATATGTTAATTTAAGAGTTGTTAATGCCCGACTGTAGGATTAACGAAATACTCTAATTATTCGAACCCCAATCCAAGTATTGTTGAACTATATTATAGTGACTAAATTGGTATAAGCATGGTGGACCAATCGACTTCCCTAGGTTTTTAATTATTTGATAAACTTCCATCTTTTGTGTTCAAGATTATTCTAGTGTAGTTATTAATTATTCAATCAAATTTCTCTCTTGAAGTAGTTAAATAATTGAGCATAAATCTATATAACTCCTCTCCCTGTGGATCGACCCGTATTTTCCAGTTTCTGCTAAATAGACACCGTGCATTTGCGGTATATAATTTAAAACCCATCATTGCGACTAGCTTAACAGCAACGGGTGAACCTTGTTAATTAGTCAAGACATAAAAAATTCAGACTTTCGAGACACAATGTTGATGTTTTCAATGTAATAATAACTTAGGAAGAAGACTCGAGAGTGAATGCTGAAGATCCAACGAGAGAATAGATTGTGCTTAGTCCAATAGCAGATAAATAGGATCACATTGAGATAGCAAGGCAGAAATGGAAGGGTTTTACAACACAAAGTCGCATATCAGACAAAGGTATGGGATTGAAATTTGTTTCTAATATTTTTTTAATGTTAGTCCAACTGCTAGACTAGATAAGATTAAAGTGGAGCGTATGAGTGAATGTTGGTTGAATGATGTGGTTGTTTATGTGGCTGGGCAAAATCTGACATTAACAACTATTAATCAATATGTAAAAACATAGTGAAACCTTAAAGATGAGCCTCAAGTGTATAAACATAATGAAGGATATTCCATTATTAGGCTAAAAATTAGAGAAGAAAGGTATCTAGTGTTACATTCATGGCGTTGTTTGTTTTTTGGCAAACCAATGATTGTTAAACACTAGAGTTTTAGTTTTAACTTTCATGAAGAAGTGCTGAAAGTGATTGTTGTTTGAGTTAAATTTCCTAACCTTTCTTTGAACTGTTGGAGTGAAGATTGCCTAAGTAGGATAGGAAATGTTATTGGAGTACCTTTGTATAATGAAGAATATACAAGTAAAGGACTGAGAGTCTTATATGCAAGACTGCTTATTAAAATGGATGTCACTCTAAACATTCCAAAGGAGGTTGTTGTTGAGGAAAGTAATGAAACTATTTTCAAGCAGATCGTTCTATTTGATTGGCTTCCACCTCTATGTTGAAAACGTCAAGTAGTTGGACATGTTTGTATGAGTAAAGTCAAGCCATCAATGCATGCTAAAGTTACTCAGAATTGGGTACTAAAGCAAATAATTGAAAATATGGATTGTAATAATCAGGAAGTTGGGCCTACTATCACTATGGTGCTGGATAATGACGAGGAAGATAATGATGTGGAAGAGGTTGTAATCGAAGGAGTAGCATATGTGATTACGCCTGTTATAACAAGAATACAGAGATAGAGGAAGCAGCTTTGAAAGTGGTTAATAGAAAATCAAAAGATAAAGGTAAGAAAATAGCTTATCATAGTGGAATTCATTTGCAGTTGTGAATGTGAGGAAACCTAGGAACAAAATAATTATTCTTCATAATGTTCGGGGGGAGATTTAACATATGATAAGGATATTAAAGAGGAGATTGGTGAATTTTATAGAAGTTTGTTGGGGACTAGCTCTGATAACTTGGATGAATTGATAAAAGTCCAATAAGAGCAGAGCCTAGGCTTAGTAATTAGAGTAGGCCCTAGACTTAGTAATGAAGCAAGGAAAGGCCTAAGGAAAGGAGACCCTCTATCTCCTTTCCTTTTTGCTTTGAGTATGGAGTATTTAAGCAGATGTATAGGAGAAATGAGTAAAAAAATCTGATTTTAACTATCATCCAAAGTGTGAGAGAATTCCACTTACTCACTTAATGTTTGCAGATGATCTGCTCAGTTTGTTAGAGAAGATCATAGTTCCATTACCAATATAATGGATGCATTTCAGAATTTTTCAAAAGCTTTAGAGCTTGAAGATATCATTAAGAAGAGTTGTATTTACTTTTTTGGGGTGAGTCAAAGTGAAGTTGCTCAGCTTGCTAACAGTATTCATATAACTGTTTGTGCATTGCTGTAATCCCCCGTAAATGTATGAATTATATAAATATATTTTAGTATATTTATATTTATATTCAAATATAATTTAGTATTAAAATAATTTATTTCTTTAAAGGTTGATTATTTGAAAGTCAAAGGAATTATTTTAAGGCTTCAAAGAAGTTAAAATATTTTGTTTAGGCATGCTTTGAAAAACATTTGAAATACTATTTGGATTTGAAAAAAGAATTTAAATGGGATTGAGGAACCCAAATACTAATTAGATTAGGAAAATGACTTCTTAGTTCTTAGTAATGTTAGCAGTTTCAATCATCAATCATATTCATCATTGCCCAATTACCTTTTCCTAAGCCCAAAAGGAAAATACACATATAAATACACTAAACCCAAATTTCCCACACAAAATATTTTCTCTCTCCTTACTCAAGAAATCTGGCTCTCTCTCTCTCCTATTTTTTCTTCTCTCTCTTCGGTTTTCGTTCTAGCTCTTCTTCGGCCTTCACTTCTTTGTTTCGCCGGCCTGCCGTCCCGTTGACCATTCACCGACCGCCTGAAGCTGTCGCTGATTCCCGTTGGTGTGCCTTCCTGTTTTTTTTTCCTTTGCTTCGGTTAATTTCTTCCTCCTCGATCAAGTTTTTTTAAATGCAAAGTTTATGTTTTTAAGATTCGTTTTAATATGATTATATTCAAAGATCATGGTTTGATGATTTATTTATAAATCTAAGTTTAGATAATTTATGTATTGAAGAAATAAAATTCAGATTTACTATTATATTTAGATTGGATTTTTAATTATCAAAGCATGAATTTTTAGGGTGTTAAAGATTGGAAAATTATAGTAGTATGCTATAAATTATGGAATTGATTAATCTTATAAATTAAAGTATGTTTAAGCATGTTTACAAGGAGTTTTAATTTATGACTAGTATAGTAGTACTATGCTAGGGAGTATTAGTAATTGAAGTTTTAGTGATGGAAACAACTATTAAATATTTTTAAAGGAAGTTTAAAGTATTTTAAAGTTGCTGGAAATTATTTGAGTATTGATTATGCATTTTTATTGGTTGTTTTAGGCGGAGAATTTTCTCTAGGCAACTTTTAAGATTGTTAAAGTGGCCTATCAGTTTGTTGACACAAGGTACGTACATACCTATTTGTTGTTTGATGCAGTATCATGATTTTAGGAATGAAAGTTACGTAGTATCATGTATGTGAGTTCATATATGATTGCTATTATGATTGAACTTTACATGTTTTATGCCTGTGTGCAAACATGTTAAGTATGATATTTAATTATGAGATTTATATCATAATTGTATGGAAGATTGATGCAAGCATGTTGGTTGGGAACTTTATTTATTAATTCACATGGGGGAATAAAAATATTTATTGGTTTGGCTCATGATTGAATCATGTGTTCCCTTATATTATTATTTTCACTACTCTATGAGGACTGTAGACCTTATTTGGTAAGTTGAAGAAGAAAAATGGGAGTATGAGGTTCTATATTGACTATAGGGAACTGAACAATGTAACCATCCAGAACAAGTATCCTTTGCATAGGACAGATGACCTATTCGACCAATTAAATGGAGCGAGTGAGTTGAAGATGCAATTGTAGGAGTTGCTAGATAAAGTTTATATTAGGCCTAGTGCATCACCTTGGGGAGATCCTGAATCGTTTGTGAAGAAGAAAAATGGGAGTATGAGGTTCTATATTGACTATAGGGAACTGAACAATGTAACCATCCAGAACAAGTATCCTTTGCATAGGACAAATGACCTATTCGACCAATTAAATGGAGCGAGTGTGTTGTCGAAGATCGATCTACGTTCGGGGTATCACCAGTTGAGGGTAGCCGATAAAGATGTACCTAAGACTGCATTTAGGACATGTTATGGTCACTATGAGTTCACTGTAATGCCGTTTGGGTTAACCAATGTTCCTTCATATTTATGAATTTGATGAATAGGATTTTTCATGAGTTCTTAAACAAGTTCGTGATGGTTTTCATTAATGATATACTGATATATTCCAGGAACGAAATAGAGCATGATGAGCACTTGAGAATTATTTTGGAGACGCTTAGGAAAAATAAATTATATGCCAAGATTCTCTAAGTGTGAGTTCTGTTTGGAGAAAGTAGCGTTTTTGGCTCACTATTTGTCTAAGGAAGGAGTCTCTGTAGATCCTGCTAAGATTTAAGCTGTGAATGAGTGCCCAACTCCAAATAATGTGTCAGATATTATAAGTTTTTTGGGTCTAGCTAGCTGGCAATTATAGGAGATTTGTGAAAGATTTCTCGAAGATAGTGAGACCCATGACTAATTTGATGAAAAAGGAGTCAAAGATTGAGTGGAGTGAAAAGTGTGAAGAAGCCTTTCAAATTTTGAAGGAACGTTTAACCTCCTCACTTGTTTTGACCCACCTTGCCTGATGGGAATGAGGGATTTGAGGTGTATAGCTATGCTTCAAAGAATGGTTTGGGTTGTGTGTTAAAGTAGAATGGAAAGGTAATCGCATATGCGTCGCGTCAATTGAAACTTTATGAGGCTCATTATCCTACCCATGACCTAGAGTTAGCCGCCATAGTGTTTGCATTGAAGATTTGGAGACATTGCCTCTATGGGGAAACCTGTAAAATATTTAACGACCATAAGAGCTTGAAGTATATTTTCACCTAAAAATACCTTAATATGAGGCAAATTTATTACTATTTAATTAGGTGTTGCGTTTTTCTTAAATATTATTTCATTAGGCCGTGAGATTACCCATGAAATAATTTTTAGACCTTCGAGTTATCCTTAAATATAATCAATCTTTATTTCATCCTATAGTTTATACCATTACTATCCAACAACTCGTTAATTCCTAAATAAGCTTAGTTTGATCATAAAACTTGAATTATTATTATCATCAATCTAATGACCACTAATATATTATAATTCGAACTCCTAATATGCTTTAGAAACTAAAATCAATTATAAAAGCTTACCAAATTACTCATCCATGATTGACCAACAATTTTCGCATGATCACTAAATTAAGTTGGTTTTATTAACATTATTCTAGTTATCTAAAATATTAACATTAACCTTCTACATTAGTAGTTAATAGACTTATGAAGTTACTTATACAAGTTAAGTGTTCTTAATATTATCTTACAAAAATTCAGATTATAAGGACTAGTAATTAATTAGTTCAATTAACCTCACCTTTTTAATTGATTCTTAGTATAATTATCAACCCAGCTAGTTAAAGGTTTAATCTAAACCAAGTGATTTAATTAAATCCGGTAAACCAAGTGATTTAATTAAATCCGGCAAAATAGTCCACTTAAACCCAATATATCAAAGCAACAAAATTAACTTAAGTGACTTAACTAAGTAAATCAGATTATAAGCCTAACATTTTGTTTAACTTAATAAATGAAACTAACATAACATAATAAAGTACTAAATCAGCTTTAGTTTAACTCAACTAGCCCATCTAATATTAAGTAGCTCAACGAATACTATAAAAAGTCAGATATGAGCCTAATTAATGTACATGCAACACTTGAATTGAGTTGGTTTAACTAATGCAAATCAGTTTTTTTGGGCCCAATTACACTAATTAGCAATGGGTAACAAGTGGGCTATCATTATAATACTTGGAAATTAGTTTGAGAGGGAAGAATAAATAAAAAGAGGTATACCCCTGCTCACTTGGAGCAGGGACGAAAACATAGGGTAGAGCCCTCGGGCGAACTCCGGCGAGCAGCGCAGGCGACGACACGGGATGTCGTCGATGTTTGTCGGTGCAATACGCAAGTCGAAGCCACGACAGCAACAGGGCACAGCAGCGAGCACGACCGAAGCAGGGGAGCGTCGAGCGAGAGTGGTGCTGGTGGCGCCACGTGCGGCGCTTCTCCGGCGAGGGATGAAGTGGCTTCGTCGGTGAAAGGGTGGTGGTGCGCAGAAGGTGGTGCACAAAGTGGTGGTGGCTCGATAGTGCCGAGAAGAGGAAGAGTGAGAGGAGAAGAGTTTTGCGATTTTTGTGGTCTGAGTTTGTGATTCAAGGCTCATTTCTTCTGTGCATTTATAGACAATTTTCTGGAGACATAATGGAGGTGGAAAGATGATGAATGGTGGTTCACCATAGGGGAGGTTACTGTAGGGAACAAAGAGGAGAGTAGGGGGAGGTGGTGGTCGGTTTTGAGGGAGGGGAGGTTTCCTCCTATTTTTTTTTTCAATTTGGTTGGTTTCCTTTTTGTTGTAATATAAGTTACTAACATAGTTGTTATTAGAACTCTTATTCCTTATTTCCAATATCTCATAGAATTTGTTAGTTTATTTAAAAGCTCAAAAATAAATAATTCATAGTTAGACTTACTTAACTAAAATAATTGTTTAGTGAACGATTTAACTTTCTTAATTATTTTATTAAACATGCTTAAAATTTTGGGATATTACAAAAGCAAATGTAGTTGCCGATGCCTTGAGTAGCAAGTCGAGCCATACCGTGAGTGGCCTGGTAGTCCCTTAGGAGTTGTGTAGAGATATGAAAAGGCTGAGCCTAGAAATTTTAAATCCTTAGGAAAGTGAGGCAAGACTGGGCGCTTTATCTTTAGGGTTGTCAGTTTTGACGAGAGCAAAGAGGGTCATGTTGGGGATGAGCACCTAGTTAAGATTAAGGAGAAAATGAAGCAAGGTAAGAAAGCCGACTTTAAGATCCATGATGATGGAAGTTTGAGGTTTAAGGGAGGTGGTGTGTACCACAAAAAAAATGTGACGATCTTAAGAGGCGTCTTATGGATGAAGGGCATAACACTCCATATTCTATGCACCCTGAGGGTGATAAGTTGTACAAAGACCTTAAGGGTATCTATTGGTGGCCAACATGAAGTGTGAGTAGCCGAATATGTGTCTAAGTGCCTAACCTGTCAGAAAGTGAAGATAGATCATAAGAGACCCATGGGTAAGTTTCAATCCTTAGAGGTTCCTGGATGAATGTGGGATTCCATTTCAATGGATTTTGTGACTCCTTTGCCAAGGACGAGGAGTGTCAATGATACTATTTGGGTTATTGTGGACCGACTGACAAAGTCCGCCGTGTTCATACCTATTCAGGAGACATGGAAAAAGAAACAACTTGCAAAGACGTGCATTAGGCATGTAGTGAGATTGCATGGGGTTCCAAATTTAAGGCTATTATTTCTAATCGTGATTCGAGTTTCCTCTCGAAATTTTGTAAAAAAGTCCAATTAAATCTTGGGACAACATTAAAGAAGAGTACAACCTTTCACCCTGCGACTGATGGTCAGACTGAGAGGACTAACCAAACCATGGAGGATATGTTGAGAGTGTGCGCTATTGATTTTCAAGGTAGTTGGGAGGACCAATTAGACCTTATTGTATTTTCATATAACAATAGTTATCATGCAAGCGTTTAGATGTCACCTTTTGAGGCACTAGATGAACAAAAGTGTAGAAGTCCCATTTGTTGGAATGGTTTTAGTGATAATATAGTTTTCGGGACAGAGTTTATTGAGGGAACTGTAAAAAATGTCAAATTGATTCAGGCTAGAATTCAAGTTGCTCAAAATAGGAAAAAGAGTTATGCTTATTTAAAACGACGAGAAGATGAGTTCGTAGTTGGTGATAAAATATTTTTGAAATTATCACCCACTAAGAGCGCCATGAGATTTAGGAAAAAGGGTAAGTTAAGTGCCAAATATGTAGGCCCAAATGAAATTTTGGAGAGAATCGAGAAAGTAGCCTATAGGTTGGCGTTGCCAATGGAGTTTGAGAAGATAATGCATGATGTGTTCCACATTTCCCAACTCAAGCATTATATCCCTGATGAGCGTCATGTTCTGGAGCCTGAGAGAATATAGATTGATAGTAGCTTCACATACGAGGAAAGGCCTATGAAAATTCTTGACAACAAGGAGTGTAGTACACGCAATAAGGATGTCAATATCGCGAAAGTAATTTGGTCTAACCACGATTCTGAAGATGTCAATATCCTATTTCTTTTATCTCTTCTTGGTTTACTTTCTAGCTCTTCTTAGGCCTTCACTTCTTTGCTTCGTCGGCCTGCCGTCTTGTTGACCATTCATCGACCGCCTGAAGCCGTCGCTAATTCCCGTCGGCGTGCCTTCCTTTTTTTTCCTTTGCTTCGGTTAATTTCTTCCTCCTCGATCAAGTTATTTTAAATGCAACGTTTATGTTTTAAAGATTCGTTTTAATATGATTTTGTTTAAATATTAGAGTTTGATGATTTATTTATGAATCTAAGTTTAGATTATATATGTATTGAAGAAATAAAATTCAGATTTACTTATTATATTTAGATTGGATTTTTCATTATCAAAGCATGAATTTTTAGGGTGTTAAAGATTAGAAAATCATAGTAGTATGCTATAAACTATGGAATTGATTAATCTTATAAATTTAAGTATGTTTAAGCATGTTTAAAGGGAGTTTTAATCAATTATATGTTGCTGGAATTTTAAAAAAGGATGTTATTAATGGAGTTTGATGGATTTTAATGACTAGTATAGTAGTACTATGCTAGGGAGTATAGTAGTACTATGCTAAGGAGTATTAGTAATTGAAGTTTTAGTGATGGAAATAAATTTTAAATATTTTTAAAGGAGGTTTAAAGTATTTTAAAGTTGCTGGAATTATTTGAGTATTGATTATGAATTTTTATTGGTTGTTTTAGGCGGAGCATTTTCTCCATACGACTTTTAAGACTGTTAAAGTGGCCTATCAGTTTGTTTACACAAGGTACATACATACCTATGTGTTGTTTGATGCAGTATCATGATTTTAGGAAGGAAAGTTATGTGGTATCATATATAGGAACTTTGTGAGTTCATATATGATTACTATTATGATTGAATTTTACATGTTTTATGCCTGTGTGCAAACATGTTAAGTATGAGATTTAATTATGAGTTTTGTATCATGGTTGTATGGAAGATTGATGCAAGCATGTTGGTTGAGAACTTTATTTATTAATTTGATCACATGGGGGAATAAATATATTTATTGGTTTGGCTCATGATTGAATCATGTGTTTCCTTATACTATTATTTTCACTACTCTATGAGGACTGTGGATCTTATTTGGTAAGTTGATAATTTATACCTTTGAAAGATAAGTTGGTTGTTGGCTAGGTTCAAGAAATAAAAAGGATTGGATTAAAGAAGGAATCTTATAAGTTGTATGGCCACTTATTTAATCCTAAGATAAATAGGAATAAGTTGTGGATGTTTGATTATAGTAGTTGCATTGCTTGTGTGTCATAACAAGTAATAATTGATAAATCAATGTAAAGTGAAACTAGGATAGTAATAAATTTTAGATTAGTGCACGTCAGGAGTTGGACAATCAGGAGTTGGGTTATGGTGAGCGGGCCATAGCTTTTTCTGGGAATCAGATTGATCACCGTTCCTTTTTTTATTTTAAAAGGTTCCTCGATATCGTAGGTCATTTGGAATACAGAGTCACGCCCGTATTTCGTCTTCCTAGGTGAAGGCTGGTTTGTAGTTAGACAACTCGGTCAAATGACTATTCCATTAAAGTAATATAAATGTTGTTAAAGTTTAGTTCAGTAAATGTTATCTGCAAATTGTTATGTTGTTATTTATCCCTGCTTATTATTTATTAGTATCATGTTAGGAATGTTTATTTATTATTATGTAGTACACAGCTTTGGTAATTACGTGTTTGATTTGTATGTGTTGATCATGGGTTTGAATTATTGATCCTGTGATGATCCATTCTTGCTAAGAACTTTCTCTAGTGCATTGTCATCTACAGGCGTGTAGATGATGCATCATGGGGTTCGGGAATGGAGAGCTTGTGTAGCATATTGATTTATTTATCGTTCTATAGATAATACATTTATATTTAAGTTTGGTTGAAGTTAACGTTAACATTATTGTTTGGTTTTAAAGTTGACTTTGTTATTTATTAAAATTTAATTCTAAAGATTAGTTATATGTTTTCCGCTGCAAAATTCTGAATAAGCCGATACGTTATCACACGGGCGATAAATACTTTGATGATTATCTAGTTTTATATTTGAAAAGTATATTTGGAAAAGAGAGAATTATCGGGGTGTTACAATTGCCATACAAGTATCTTGAAGTGCCTCTAGCAGCAAAGATGCTATTGACAAGATCACAACAAGGACTGGGTGGCTCATTTTATCTCTTATAACAGCAGATTGCAATTAGTGAATAAAATCCTTGGAAACATGCAGAATATTAGGCTCAATCTTTCCTTTGCCTAAAAAATTAATCAAAGCTGTGGAAATCATTTATAGGAAGTTTCTATAGATTGGTGCAACTGATAATAGGAGAAAAGTACATGTTGCTTGGTCTTACATTCAACAACCTAAAACTACAGGAGGTTGAAATGTAATTGATACGGTTATGTGTCTAATAAATTTGCAATTTTAATGCTTTTATGGGCTCTAGGTTTGAAATAAGATAAGGTTTAGGTTAGATGGGTTCATGCTTACTACATTAAAAGGAGTGATGTTGCGAATGTTATTGTGAGCAGTATGTCTTTGGCTTATGAGGAAGATTATAGATTCCAAAGAATTGCATGTGATGGTTGGAGGTTGGAACAACATAAGTTCTCAGCACAAATTCTAACATTATGAAAACGTCTAAGCTTCTGCATGTGTCTTATGAAATAGTGGATTGGAGGAGATTAATTTACAATAATAAGGCAATTCCAAAGAGCAAGTTTTTTCTTTAGTTAGCCTTACTCAATAAAATGGCTACAACTGATAAAATTAGCCAATGGAATAGTGATTTCCATCCTATTTGCTAACTTTATAAGATTTATCTAGATGATGTACACGTAATGTTTGTATGCTATATACCTCCAAAGGAATTGTAAAGTGTTTAGGAATCCTCTCATGCTTCCTGAACATCTTGTTAAACATATAATATTTAGAGTTACTTGCAATTGTAATGATAGAGAAAGAGCTATACCTATTCTGTTTTAGATTATTTTAGCTATTATAGATTGGGTGTGATAGTACTTAGGAGTAGCTTGTTGCTTTAGTACCTTTAAGTTGTAAGTTTCTTTTTTGTTTGTTCTCAATAATAATTTTGAATTGTAAAATTTTTTGTTTTATTAATAAAGGTAAAGTATGGGCCTAACAAGTGTACAAAAAATAATGTAATAATAGTGGGGTCGCGTCAAAAATGAAAGTGTTCAAACTAATCTAGGACAAATATAAGGATAATGTGACTATTATGGGACGGGTAAAGTATTATTTACTTTTATATTATCTGTTATATGTTATTTGTAAGTATATTGATTTCAAATATTTTATTTTTGTTTATTTTATTTATCAATAATATATTTATTTCAATATTGACTTGATCTGAAACAGACCCAGGTAGGTTCCGACTAGATAGACTCGAAACAAACCGAATAGAAAACAAGGATCCCTTAAACAGACCCGATGAGACATGACCCGACCCGGACGACCTGTTTGCAGGTCTAAGCAGGACCATGATGGTTAGAGTATGAATGGGTTCGATCGTCTGATCGAATTTTTCGTACTCCACATCCGATTCACCCATCTTGAATCTGGATATTAAATTTTTTTTTTAGATTTCGATGGATTATTTTTCCCCATAAACTATAATGGGTTGAATTTGTGTCATATTCAATCATTTTGTCCATCAATATTACAAAAAAAAAAAAAGACTTTGGAAACTATTAGACAATAGTTTACTTATTTTAATAATGCAAACGTAATTATTATAGGAAAGTTTCACATTATGAGTCCAATTTTGGACATCTTCTCATATTAATCCCAAGTATGCTAAGTTCGATTCTTCCCGAATCAGTCCTAACATAAGATAGACCGCTCTAGCCGGTAAAGGTAGCCATGTTGCACAATTTTATTTTTCAATAGATTTTTACTTTAAAATTTGACCCTTCTTCCTTACTCTGCCACTTGCCAACCACTGACGAGCCCTCTTCATCCTCAAGCACCACTTTCCTCCATCATCACTTATCTCTCATCCCCTACCATTCTACCAATCCCCAAGCTAAAGTTAGTTTTAGAGAAGAAATAAAGAGAATAATGCAAGGAAGCTTGAAAAAAGAAACTTAAACTCATAACACAATATATTCTCCATCACAAGAAAAAACTGAAAACACAAGCTACTTAAATAAACTAACAAACAATGCATAACTACTTCCTAACTTCAAGCACAACTAAACCCACTAACCCACTATAAAACGTGATATACTCCACTACTACTAACAATAACAAACACATTTGACTCCTTATACTTAGCCACTAACAGCGACTACTAACTATAAAATAGATAGGTACATAAACTATCCTTTAAAGCATACTCCAACACACCCCCTTGCTTCAAAGGCATTACAACTGAACCTTTTGCTGCACTTGGACCTTGACTTAGACAATGTTGCTCCTATAGTCCTACGAACGCGCTGCAAACATTGATCTCTTTGCTACAAATTACACTTCAAACCATGAGCACAACACAACCATCAAACTGCAATATTAGGCCATGCACACACTGATGATACCGCTGCTTGCTGCGAACTACAAACAACCAACAATTAAGCAACCACGAACACGAACACTCAATCACGACTTACACACGACAATGGATTGACTCACGACTTTAATCACGACATCGAAATAGTAAATTAGCCAAACATCATGGTTAATGCTCCCACGAACACTACACAACAACAAACTCATATTTAAGAGGAGCTTGCTCTCCTCCTTTGACACTTTGAGCAAAAAAATTATTTGCTCAACATGTCGTCCACATTCTTGATCACGACTGCGACCACGACCACTACGACCTCGACCATAACCACGACTTTCACAACACACGACTTTAGAAGAGTCAATCCTCTTCTTCTCCAATCTTTTGAGCATAACTTGCTTACTCAACACATCCTCCATATTCTGGATCACAACTACGACCACATTTACTATGATCTCGATTTTCTTCACGACCTCGACCTTCTTCCTAACCGCGACCACTACTTCAAGCATAACTTCAACCATTTGCATACCCGCGACCTCGACAACCATTAAATGGGAACCCATCGACTCATTAAACGAACAAGCACACCCATTTCTTTTTTGTTTACAAGCACATAATAAAACACTCTCAAACATTTTCACTCAATTTTGCAAAAACTGGCGACAATTTTTTTACGACTCACAACTCAGGACTATCTATGATTATTTTTTTAGGCTTAGGATCGAACCATCGGCTCTGATACCAAGTTAGTTTTAGAGAAGAAATAAAGAGAATAATGCAAGGAAGCTTGAAAACAAAAACTTTAACTCTTAACACAATATATTCTCCATCACAAAAAACTGAAAACATAAGCTACTTAAACAAACTAGCAAACAATGCATAACTACTTCCTAACTTCAAGCACAACTAAACCCACTAACCCACTATAAAACGTGATATACTCCACTACTACTAACAATAACAAACACATTTGACTCCTTATACTTAGCCACTAACATGGACTACTAACTACAAAATAGGTAACATAAACTATCATTTGAAGCATACACCAACACCCCCTTGCTTCAAAGGCATTACAACTGAACCTTTTGCTGCACTTGGACCTTGACTTAGACAATGCTGCTCCCATAGTCCTACGAACGCGCTGCAAACATTGATCTCTTTGCTACAAATTAAACTTGAAACCATGAGCACAACACAACCATCAAACTGCAATATTAGGCCATGCACACACTAATGATACTACTGATTACTGCAAACTACTAACAACCAACAATCAAGCAACCACCAACCCGAACACTTAATCACGACTTACACACGACAATGGACTAACTCACGACTTTAATCACGACATCGAAATAGTAAATTAGCCAAACATCATGGCTAATGCTCCCACGAGCACTACACAATAGCAAACTCATATTTAAGAGGAGCTTGCTCTCCTCCTTCGACACTTTGAGCAAAAACATTGTTTGCTCAACAAGCCCTCCACATTCTTGATCATGACTGCGACCATGACCACTACGACCTCGACCATAACCATGACTTTCACAACGCACAACTTTAGAAGACTCAATCCTCTTCTTCTTCAATATTTTGAGCATAATTTGCTTACTCAACACGTCCTCTATTATTGATCACAACTACGACCACATTTACTACGATCTCGATTTTCTTCATGAACTCGACCTCGACCTTCTTCCTAACCGCGACCACTACCTCAACCATAACTACGACCACTTGCATACCCACGACCTCGACAACCCATTTAGTGGGAACCCAACGACACATTAAACGAACAAGCACACCCATTTCTTTTTTGTTTACACGCACATAACAAAACACTCTCAAATATTTTCACTCAAATTTGGAACAACTAACGACATTTTTTTTACGACTCACAGCTCACGACTATCGATGATTATTTTTCTAGGCTTAGGAACCATCGGCTCTGATACTAAGTTAGTTTTAGAGAACAAATAAAGAGAATTATGCAAGGAAGCTTGAAAACAGAAACTTAAACTCATAACACAATGTTTCTCCATCACAAAAAACTGAAAAACACAAGCTACTTAAATAAACTAACAAACAATGCATAACTACTTCCTAACTTCAAGAACAACTAAACCCACTAACCCACTATAAAACGTGATATACTTCACTACGACTAACAATAACAAAGACATTTGACTCCTTATACTTAGCCACTAACAACGACTACTAACTAGAAAATAGGTAACAGAAAACTATCCTTTGAAGCACAGCAACAACTAAGAGATCCATCGTAGTAAATTTTTTTTTTTTTACACTAAACTAATTAGTCACCCCAAGTAATGTTCGTCGTCTACTGTTAATTCTTGACAATCTCTCCTACTCCTCACTTTCCTCCATTTTTGTTACTTTGATTCTTTTGAATTAGGCAAAAATTCTTATGGTATATGTAATATTTGTGCATGAGTAAATTAGTTTTGTATATGTAAATTTGAGGAAAAAAATTGAATAAAGTTCTTTCAATTGATATTGTGAATTTTATTCACCTGTTATGATTAGAGTATTGTTTAATTTTTTTATTAAACTGTTGATTGTGGCACTCACATGAAACTCGCTTGGAAAATTATATTGTTGCCATATGTGGTATTCAATTTTTGACTGTCTTAATTAACAATTTGAATCACACAAAAGTCTCTCATTGGACTATGAGTTTTAGAAAACTTTAAAATTGCCACCATATTAATATTTGAATAGGGACAAATTTATTTAATAAATTATTTTAAAATAAATTTCAAGAAATTGATTACTTTAAAATGGAAAATAAAGCATTTTGGGACGAGACTGGATTAAATGCAATTCAAGCCTGCTCAGATGTCGAACAAAGGTTGTATTATACTAGTATTAATTTTATGTGATTTTCTTTCTTTTAATAGCTATGATTACTTTAAAATGGAAAATAAAGCATTTTGGGACGAGACTGGATTAAATGCAATTTAAGCCTGCTCAGATGTCGAACAAAGGTTGTATTATACTAGTATTAATTTTAAAATCTCTAAAAAACTCAAGTCTGACATTTATATAATATTTTCGAGAAGTGATTTTCTTTAAAACAAAAATGAATTCGTCTGGAATCTTCTCGCTACTTCCTTCATCTTTTTCAAACTCAGTGTCACTCTCATAGGGATATCTATAACCATATGAGAAGTTAGAAGTTAAATCAAGGCAGAGTCAAGTAGCTGCTTTGTTTTAAGATCTTTTATGTCAGTTTTAATGGTTTTCACTTTAGCATGAAGGTCTTGCTTGGTTATTTCAAGTTTCTTTTTGAAATTTCTTGTTTCTAAAAATTTAAGTGAGGTTGTAAGGTTCAGTGCTTGAGGAAGGGGGGATAAGGTTTTTTTCTCTACGACTTTCCTCAAGTGATTCTCGAAGGCGCTCAAGGTACTGTTTTTATAAATCTGGGTTGTTAATATCCTGGAGTATATCTAAGATGAGGCTTTGTTCTTTGGTGAGTATGTTCAAGGTATTTGGTTTATCTTATGCAGAAGATGATGAATCTATTTCATCAACCTGGGGGCCATGGCTCTCAGCAGAATTATAGGATTCAGTTTCCTCATGATAAGAATCTATTTGAAGGGCTGAAATTCATTCTAAAGTTTTATCATCCAAGTCAAGGTTTTAGATTATATTAGACATCCTATACTATCTTGTTGTGTGTCCTTTTTGCCACATTTAAACCAATTTATGTTTTCGAAGTCAGACTTTGTGGTAGTTTACTGGTGCCTTTTATGTGTCTTTCATTTTTGTTGTTTAAAGTTTTTTCATGAAAGACTTTTTCTGTTTTTCTATATAACCTTCGGCCTTGATAAGGTTTTTGGTAGGGGCCCGATTTACTACAACTCCATTTACATGTGTTTGTTTGAGGGAAGGAGTTATCAATTTGTTGGTGGAAGGAATCTAACTCCTTTTTAGCTACTTTTACCTCCCTTATTAAGTGATTTTGAAGCTTCAAATCTTGACATATTTGAAGGCTATGTTTAGAAGTTAGGCTCACTAACTCACCGTATATTAGTCTATCGTAAGGGATAATATGCTCACCAAAATCTTTTCGGATTATGTCTCTAACTTTTTCTCTTGGGATGGTTGGAAGGTCTGCTAGAAATTTTTCTTTCTAGAAGGGTTGGTTTAAATCTTCCATAAGAATTACCCTATTTAGGAAAGTGGTTTTTATACCATTGAAAATCACTTAATTTCTTACATCAAAGATTAGACAAAAGATTTGCATTTTTGTCTCTTAGATGGGAGAAATCTCCAATAAAATGGAGTGAGAATGGGAACGACATCTTCTGTTGTTTGGATAGCATTTGAGATATTCAACTGTTGTTGTTTAGTAAGATAATAATCTCCACCATCCTTTAAGCTGACTATAGAAGCCTGCAATAAAGAGTTCTGCTATCGTCCTATCTGACATACCAGATTGGGTTTTGTTAGCATTTGATGCCATCGTCATTTGTTGTAAAAGATTTAATATTTGGTGTTGACTCATACCATCTATATTACATTCTTATAGATGGAAGAGGCATTATATTTTAGTTGAAAAATTGTGTTAGGTTGACTCCCAACTTGGAATTAACAAAACCTTATAGGAATGATATCAAGAGGTCTAGTATAAGAGAGTCTAGCTAATTCAAGTGTTTTATCTTGGTTGGGGATAGTTTCAGTACTGATATTGTCACTTAAAATTTACGATGATGATGCTATTATTTTGGACTGTTTCTTCTTCAACTATTTTTGGGTTTGAAGTAGTTAGTTCCATCCTACTTATTTGATCTTTAATAGCTCGAAGAAATTCAGTATTTTTTTTTGAGCAATATGTATTGATAAGGAGAGTTTAAAAAAAAATAGATGTTTCCTCCATGTTTTCCTCTAGGTTTTCCTTAGGAGGGTTTTCTAGGGTTTCTTCCTAGTTTTCATCCTTTTCGAAGGATTCTCTTGAGTTTCGCCCAAGATTTGGACATGGATCCCATTAAAATTAGTGAACTCTAACGAAGTTGAAGTAACCGAGAACGAAATTGAGCCGGTGGACAAAGTGAGTGAGGGCGAATAATTAAAGGAGGAGGAGAATGATGAGGCAGACTTGGTGGAATAGGAGGAAGATGGTGAAGAGGACGAAAAGGCTAGATTTAAACTCGGTGTGGTGGGAAAGATATGGACAACCAGAAACATCAACGTGAATGCTTTCATGACCACGATTAAAAATGTGTGGCAGCTGAAGCATGGAATGGACATAAGCAACGTGGGGAAGAATATGTACGTGTTCCAATTTTACCATTGGAAAGACAAAGCAAGGATTCTTGAGGGCCAACCATGGCATTTCGACAGCCATGCTTTGGTTCTCGGAGACATTCAAGGTAATACCTAACCCTCTGATATAGAATTGTATGGTCTTCCATTTGGGTGAGGGTCTATAATCTACCATTCAAGGGGCGCCTAAGCCCAAATAATATTCAAGCAGCGGGGAAGAAAATAGGTGTTATCATCAATGTTGATCAGTCAGGCTCGAGGGGTATAGACAAATCCATTCGAATACGAGTAATGGTAGATATTCGAAAACCGTTGCGAAAACATGTGAAACTAAAACTGAGAGGAAGTATTGAAGAACAATTTGCAGTAAAGCATGAAAAATTACCTCTTTATTGTTTTTCCTGTGGTATGATTGGCCATGGAACGAAAGATTGTGACAATTGCAAAGATATCGATTCCCCTGACATAAAATATGGGCCTGATCTAAAAGCTTCACCTTGGAAAGTTTTTAGAGATGATAATCATGGGGAAAAGAGAGAGGAAGCTCCTCGTTCTTGTGCTAATAAGTTGTTCACAACAAAGCCGAAGAGTGTAAAATAGGTGGAGGTTCGTAAAAATGTTCATGAAGTCATCTCGAAAATGAAAAGAGTGGAGTTACAAGATGAAGGTGCTGGGAAGATAAATGGTGTGGAGGGTATAAACAATGTTGCAGTTGAGAAGGATTCAGATAAGGAAGCAAATGAAGGAATCCTTGATGAAATTGGGAGTAATGTTAGCAATGGAGAGGTGGCGAGTTCAGATGGGGGGAAATAAGTAGGCTGGTGAAACAGAAGAAGTGGAGTACGGTGTCCAGAAAAGGAAATGGGGTGAAAGGCACATTTGTAGGGTGTACAGCGAAGAAAAGAACATCAAGGGAGAAATGGGAAAACTATGAAGAGTCTCTGGAGATTTAATCTTTGCATATTCGTAAGAAGATAGGAGTGGACTTGTCGTTGGTGCAAGCATGTGGATAGTTGCAGGCAAACCCAGAAGTGGTGGGCCCCACACAATGAGCCCTTGCTGATCAATGAAGCACATCCTTAGCTGGAACTGTAGAGGATTGGGGACTCCTCATGCAGTTAATGCGCTACATCGCATAGTGATAACTGAAACTCCCCAAATGGTTTTTTTTATCGGAAACTAGATCAAAAAGGCATGAGATGGAACGAGTGAAGCAAATTTTCAGGTTTAAAAATATGTTAGTTGTGGAGTGCCATGGAGAGGGGCGTAGAAGGAGTGGAGGTTTAGTGTTGTTGTGGAATGATTCCAAAGTGGATATTTAATCTTTCTCCTTAAATCACATCGATCAAAGGTGGAGGATATCGTTATGGGGACCTGGAGGTTTACTGGAATCTATGGATTTTCGGAGGATGAAAATAAGCATAAGACGGGGCAGCTACTACATCATTTGAAGAATACGAAGAACCATCCTTGGGTTTGCGGAGGTGATTTCAATTTGATGGCAATCTTAACGGAGAAAAAAGGAGGAAATGTTTTTAATGAAAACGAAGCAAAAATGTTTAGGGAAGCTCTGAGATGGTGTGATTTGATGGACCTGAGATACATAGGCTACGACGTCACCTGGTCAAATAATATGGGGGGCGATAAAATGTGCAGGAAATACTTGATAGGTATGTGGTTAATGAATCATGGAGAACGTGTGTTCCGGGCTCCTTCGTTTCACACTTGGAAAAGAGGAGATCTTACCATTTACTCCTCCTATTATGTGTGAATAAAGGGCTCCAAAATGCCAATGATCGAAGGCATAGGAAACTCTACAGATTGAAGAAATATGGACTCATGATGAAGGGTGCAACGAGGTGATTGTAGAGGGGTGGAGTCATGGAGAAGACTTAAGCTCAAAGCTGGCAGCTATGACAAGTAAGCTGCGACAATGGAGTAGAGAGAAGTTTGGTAACTTCGCCAAAGAGATGAGAGGTTGCAAACTCAGGGTGACACAATTAATGGAGGAAGCACAAACGGAAGATGTTATAGCTGAAATGAGGGCCATTGATAACCGTATGGATGAACTGGAAGTGCGTGAGGAAGTGTACTGGAAATAACGAAGTCGGCAAAGTTGGTTGAAACACGGTGATAAAAATTCAAAATTCTTTCATGCCAAAGCCAAGCAACGCATGACCAGAAACCACATTGAGGAAATCAATGATGTTGCGGGGAATAAGTACGATGATGAGAATCAAATCTCATAAGTTTTTGTGAGCTACATCGAGAACCTTTTCAAGGCTGAAGAGCAGGTAGATCGCTCGGTGGTAACCCCCTGGTTCAAAATCGTATTACTCCAGAATTGTCGGAGCAATTGTCAGATAGTTTTCAGGGTGATGAAGTGCGGGAAGCGATTGACCAGATGCACCCAACGAAGTCCCCTGGACCTAATGGGGTGTGCGCCCTTTTCTGCCAAAAATATTGGCATGTGGTGGGAGGAGCAGTGGTGGATAAGGTCCTGAAGATTCTGAACTTTGAAGGGGATATTGATCGTTTTAATCAGACTCATATTGTCCTTATTCCTAAGAAAAAGAAATTTGAAACTCCGGAGGATTTCAGACCTATCAGCTTATGTAACGTGATATATAAAATTGTGGCAAAAGTCCTTGCAAACAGATTAAAGAAAGTTCTCTCTATTGTCGTTCATGAATCCTAGAGTGGCTTTGTGCTTAGAAGACTCATTACAGATAACATTCTGGTGGCCTACGAATGCTTTCACTATCAACGCAAGAAGAAAAAAGGTAAAATGGGCTATCTGGGTTTAAAACTAGACATGAGCTAAGCGTATGATAGAGTAGAATGGCAGTTCCTTGAAAAGCTGATGCTACAGTTGGGGTTCCCGGTGTGTTTTACAAAGCAAATTATGAGGTGTGTCTCTACTGCTACGTTCTCTGTCTTAGTTAATGGGCAGCCCTCACAGGAGTTCACACCTAGCAGAGGCCTCAGACAAGGGGACCCCCTTTCCCCGTTCTTGTTTATATTATGTGTGGAAGGCTTGTCGGCTTTGTTACGTGATGCGGAACAAAAGAAAAGCGTCCATGGGGTTAAGGTGGGGAGAAAAGTGGACCCAATTACTCACTTGTTTTTTTGCAGATAATAGCCTTCTCTTTGTTCGAGCAACTGATGTGGAAGTGGAAAATGTGAAAGAATTGCAACCTAAGAAGTGGCCTCCGGATATAAACTGGATATGGATAAGTCAGAAGTGTCGTTTAGCCAAAACATTGATCCAGATAAAAAAAAAAAAAAAAAAACTTCAGATGAAGTTAACGTTTAAGGTTATTGACGAACATGATAAATATCTAGGGCTCCCAACTTATGTTGGTAGCTTAAAAAAGAGAATTTTCCATACTATTCAGGATCGCATATGGAAGAAACTCAAAGGGTGGAAGGAAAAATATTTGTCTCAAGCAGGGTGAGAGATTTTGATCAAATCAGTGGTTCAGGCAATTCCTACTTTCGCGATGCAATGTTTCTCCCTCCCAATCCAGATCCTAAAAGAGGTTAAAAAAAATGTTTCGTAGCTATTTTTGGGGTCAACAAGGGGAAAAGCGAAAGACATCTTGGGTGTCTTGGGAAAAATTATACCAGCCGAAGAAGAAAGGTGGCCTGGGTTTCGGGATCTCCAAGTCTTCAACAAGGCGTTGTTGGCAAAACAAGCCTAGCGCATCCTCACCAACCTGGAGTCTTTAATGGCAAAAGTGTTGTAAGGGTGAATATTTTCGGAAGACAAGTTTCATGGAGGCGAAGTTGAACACAAACTGTAGTTATACTTGGAAATCTATTATGCAAGCAAGGAACCTGATGAAGAAAGGAGCTCTAAAGGTGGTAGGGGATGGAATTTCTATAGATATCTGGAAGGACCCCTGGGTTCAAAACCTACTAGGCTTTCGTGTTATTTCAAGATCTCGGAATGTTGATGATGGCTCTAAGGTGGTAAGTGATCTCATCACTGATGGAAGATGGAATAAACCTTTGGTTGATGTTTTGTTCACTTCGTGGGAAGTCTTGAATATTATGAAAATCCCTATTTATTTTTTGGGGGGTGACGATGAGTGGACTTGGCAGCTCAATAAAGATGGTAATTTCAGTGTTAAAAACGCCTATTATGCTGGGCTGGAGGAGAAAAATGTTGGTCATGGTTCAGCCAGTTCTGATGCATTCAAGAGTGTGTAGGAGAAGCTTTGGAAGGCACAAGCTCCACAAAAAATAAAAAATTTCAGGTGGAAAGCCATCCATAATGGGCTGCTAATGAGAGTGAATCTCAAGCATAGAGGAGTCTTAGTGGAGGAGTTTTTCCCGATTTGCGGTGAGGAGGAAACAGTTATGCACTTATTAACTAGGTGCGCAGATTCAGAGAAAATTTGGTACATGTCCCCCCCTCAGGTTGCAAGTAAGAGAGGTGCAGTGCAGAACTTTTAAGGATTGGTGTTGCGAGTTGGCGTTGCATTATATAGACCATGATTGGTGGCATTTAATCTGGAGCATTATTTGGGGCTTATGGATTAAAAGAAACCAGTGGACTTTTGAAGGAAAAAAGAAAGGGCTTATGGAGGTGATTCACAAAGCAATAGGGTTGCTAGGGGAATTCAAAAAAAGCAAATGAAATGGAGCCTCGCCCATGTGCTATACCTCCTTGTGTGCAGAAATGGAAACCTCTGGAAGATGGCATCAACAAAATTAATGTAGATGCAATAATTTTTGCTGATGAATCAGTGGGACTGGGTGCAGTGATGCGTGACCATCATGGTGATGTAATGGCGGCTACGTGCAAGAAATGCCCATGTAGTTTTGAAGTGGATATTGCTGAAGCTATGTCAGCCAGACATGGGATTAGAATTGCATTAGACGCTGGATTGAGCAAGGTAATCTTATAGACTGACTGCTTCAAGCTATTTCATCAGTTGAAGCAACGTAAATATGAGAAATTTGCGTTTGGAGTTGTATTGAGGGGCATTTTGTTAATTGCTAATCAATGTACCTTTATTAAATTTTCACATGTAGAAATACATGGAAACTGTGTGGCCCATTCTCTAGCAAAAATGTGCTCCTCCTACGCTAAGAAGCGAGTTTGGCGGGAAGAGCTACCACATGAGGCTTTTCCCCTTGTATTGCACGATGTGTTTTTTTTTTGGCAAATGAAGGATTATATTACCAAAAGAAAGGTGATTACAAAAGCTAATCACACTAGCTAGCAAAGCTACATACCACCCTATATCAAACAAGTTTACATAATCATACTATGTCTATCTTCATCAGAGCATCTAACAACAATTCTAAATAACACATCTCTGATTAGATTAGATACTGGATGAAGATTATGAGTGAAAATTTGACTGTTACGTTGCCTCCATATTGCATAAAAGCATTCAGTAACAGCCATAACAAATAGCTTCCCATGCTTCTGCCTTGCTTTCCTTTTTGCTGCTTCCAATATGTTGTGGAAACTGCTGCTCACATTTGTAAATCTCAGAGTATTACACACTCCCTACCACACTTTATTAGCATAATCACATAGAAAGAATAGGTGCTGCACAAACTCATCAGCTCTCCTACATAAACTACAGGTAGTATTGCAATTTACCCCCCACAAGATTAACCTATCTGTGGTAGCCAGCCTATTATGTAACCCAAGCCATAAGATAAACTTACTCTTTGGAGCAGCATCATTGTTACAAATTACTCTTCTCCAATGCACCCTATCAAACTACCCCAAAAGGATCTTATAAGTTTTCCTTATTGAAAACTTGTTACCATTACACACAGCTTGCCATCCCCCTATATTCTGCAGCCATTCCCTAGTACCAACGATTTTCCTCAGCATCCAGGAGCATTGAGTACTAATTCTTACTGTGTCATAGGAGGCCCTCTTAATATAGTAAGCATGGACCCACTTGACCCACAGCTTGTCTCTTTTAAAAGCAATTGTCTACAACAGCTTGAGCATAGCTGCTTTGTTCCATGTCTCCATATTAATTATATTCCACCCCCTACACTCTTTGGCATTTGTAGAGTACTCCAAGCCACAGGAGCTTTTTGTGACTCTCCAGTTTTCGCTGTCCACAAAAACCTCTTGCACACACTCTCAACCGCTCTAATAATTTTCTTAGACAAGGGGAATATGTGAGCCTAGTAGTTTTGCATACTACTCAGCACAGACTTCACTAGTTGCACCCTCCCTGCATAAGACAAAACTTGAGCCATCCAGGTCTGGGCTCTCTGGGTAATCTTCTCCACCAGGGGTTTACTTTCAGCATATGTCAACTTCTTAGAGGATAATGGAACCCCTAAGTATTTGAATGGCAACTCCCTAATTAGATGTGAACTATTGCAGCTAGCTCTTGAGTTACCTCTATACTCACTCCACTCACATAGAGATTGCTTTTCTCAATACTTGCAGCTAACCCATAAGCTTCAGAGAACTTCGAAAAAGCTTTGAACATCAAATCAATTGAGCTTACATCAGCCCTACAAAACATTAATAGATCGTCTGCAAACATAAGATGTGTAATCTTAAGTTTCTCACATTTAGGATGATAATTAAAGTTAGGATCCTTTTGCAAATCATCCAAACATCTGCTAAGATACTCTATACTCAAAGCAAAAAGGAAAGGGGAGAGAGGATCCCCTTACCTTAATCCCTTCTTTGCACTAAAAGGTTTAGAAGGAACCCCATTTATAAGGATAGAATAGGAGACAGTTCTCACACACTCCATAATCCACCCAATAAACTGCCCAGGGAAGCCCAACTCATGCAACAACTTTTCTAAATAGTCCCACTGTACAGAATCATAAGCTTTCCTGACGTCAACTTTCATTAAACATCTAGGGGACATATGAGCTCTTGATGTCAACCCCATGTATTGCACGATGTTGCTCTGATGAATGAGTAAGTTTCATGATTTCTCCCGTCAAAAAAAAAAGAAATTCAATTTTTGAAATTCATAACTTCTTTTTGAGCTTTCTACGAAATCTAAAATGGTTTGAAAATGTTATTTCGGAGGATATTTTTCCATAAGTAGAAAGTAAGCTGGTCTCTGTTTTGGGGTTTTATTTCTCAATTCTAGAAAGTTACTTTCCTAAAGTGTTAAGGCTAATGTTTGTAAAATTATTTTATAGGACAATATTTTTGAAGTTTGTGGTGGTTTCATCCTGAGGTTTCTTTAGAGGAGAAGCCTCTACCTTGTTCTCACCTATGTAGAAGGTAATTTATCGTAAAAGGGGGATGGCCAGCTTGAATAGTGCCATTTGGAGTCTCCCAACCGGGTGTTCTTCTGTTGGTATTGACAGGTTCTATGGAATTAAAAGGGTATTCAATGTTATGATCAGATGTATGGAGTTCAAACCAGTCAAAGAATAAAATAGGGGAACTATGTTCTATTATAAAGTTGTAATAGTTTTCTTGGATCTTTTCTCGAATATCTAAAAAGTGCTTGAAACCCACGTTTTCTTCGAGAGGTTATGTGGGGCATAAAAGTATTCATGTACTATTTTTTTATTAATCTCAAAATCCTTTTTGATGTTTAGCTCATTAGCAATATTTTCTGTTAAACTTGAGGCTAAGGGTGAGTCTGGAGGAGACTGTCGTTCAACGTAGACTAGGTAGGGTACTTGGGTACCATAATCTACATTTTGGATGGATGGTGAAGGCATATATGAGGTAGAATATCTTGGCCTTTCGTGCTATTGTTTCTAGGACAACTAATTTGTTGTTTATAATTCATGTTGTTCATAGAAGGAACGTTAGAGACCCGTTCTAGGCTTTCTACAGAGAAATGGTTTGAATATCTAGAGTTAGAGCTCCTTTTAAATCTAAGTTTTACATCACCATCAGAGTATTGTATAACTTGTTGTAAGTGGGTATTAGGTTTTGGAAGAGCTAAGGATTGTTCTTCAGGTTCAGCAGCTCCTTCGAGAAACCAATCCTCGGGAAGACTAACATCATCCATTGTATTGGCTTGTGAATTGTTGTGTTTGATATAGAAAGGTCGATTTAAAGAAGGAATGTTTCTCCTTTCTTACTATGTTGTATATTTTTAGTATTAAAAGCAGACATCATACGTTTGGAATGGAGTTTATAGATCAATGCTATTGGAATAAAACCATCAAATATTTTGTAATTATCAGTTTTAATTTGCAGGAGGATAAGATATTCTTATCACTTAAAGAGACATTTAAATTTGGGTAACAATCAGAAGAGATTGACCCATGCATATACTTGATTCGATAGTTTTTTTTTTTTTTTTTTGGTAAAATGTAAGTTTTATTACCAATAACCCAATAAGCACCAACAAAAACATTCATCCAAGCTTACTCAGTACAGTACACTGATAAGCTAATAACACCCCTATAGTTTATACATTTTCATCTATGACTATATTAGATAGCCAGTTTCTATCTTCCCTAGTCCACTTCATTGTTACACATCCCTGTAGTCTATGCCTAATCTCAGACTTAATTTCTTGCATAATGTTTTCAGGACTTCTCACAGCATCGCACCAAAATGCATGGTTCCTGTACATCCATAGGTGATACACCATTGCAGTCAATACTGCATAGTATGACTTCTGTCTATTTCTTGATCTGCATTGTATTCCCCACTTCCTCCATGAAGTATAAATTGTTTCATGTGTTCCCATTCTGATTCCCATCCATTGCATGATTTTTTTACACACAATTTTGCTCCAGTGACAATTGAAGAATAGGTGTTGACTCGTTTCAACTTCATCATAGCATAACACACATCTATCTTCTGACACTACTTCAGCAGCTTTTAACCTTTCTCGAGTTTTCAACTTACCTAGCATCAACATCCAAGCAATGAATGAGTGCTTTGGCACATTATAACTATTCCATACCCAATGATACCAATCCACCTTCAAAAGAGGACCTTTTAGCCAGTTATATCCTTCTTTCACAGTATAAGGCTTAACTAAGTTCAGCCATTTATTTTGATGATATGCAGTCTTGAACAGCTCCTTCATTCTACAGATTGCCTTCCAAACCCAGTTAGCATATGTAGGAGCTTCATACTCGCACCAATTGGTCTATTTTAAGTACACATTATGCACCCATTTGATCCACATAACATCTTTCTTTTGGGATACTTGCCATATATACTTCCCAATGGCTGCATTGTTCCAAGTAAAGCAATCCATAAGTCCTATAGCTCCATACATTTTAGGTCTACAAACCCATTCCCAAGCTACTGGGGGACTCTTAGTCAGGATCACTTTACCTTCCCACAAGAATGCTCTACAAATTTGGACAATTTTTTTCAGTACACTCTTGGGCATTAAAAAGACTTGTGCCCAGTAAGTATGAATACTCATTAGCACTGAGTGTACTAGCACTGATCTCCCTGCATATGTAATAGCCCTGTTTTTAAGAACCTTTATTTAAAAGCTAAAAGTGGATAAGACCATCATTCTTATTAGCTAAGAAGGCTTTGAAAACTAATAGATAAGTTAGAAAGTCCTTGAGAGCCTTAAACATTAAGATTGTGAAAATCGTTTGGAGATTGTTTTATCGGTAACGATGAACTTCCAGTTAAAGAGCCATTTGGGATTGAATCCGAGCTCGGAACCCAACCAAACTTGATATATGACATGCTTGGGATGTCTTAAGGTTAAAATGGTCATTTATCCCCAAGAATTACGTGGCTTAATAAGGTAAATTGCTTACATAGTAAAACCTGGTCAGCTGAAATTACAGCTCAGACCTATCCTCAAAGAAAGCTGCTTATCAGCTACTTAAGTGTCGATCTCTCAAAGAACTTTTTATGCATGAAAGCCAACACCTTAGGCTACCACCTCAAGCAAGAATCACCCAAAAACTCCAAGAAACCGACCTTGCCCAGAAGAGGTTTCCCTCCCTGGGGGTACCGCCAGAACAGACTATAAAAGCCTGTTCTGGATTTTCGTCTCTTTTCTCTTATTTCTTCCTCTTGGACACCCACTTTCTTTACATAGAACTCTTCTAGACATCCATACAAAGTAGTTCAAGCTTTGGTTCCAATCTTTAGACCTTAAACTCATATAGAAAACCTTGCTGAAAGATCACATAAGTTGCTGTAAGTTCAACAGTTTACACCTCTTGTATTTAAGCTTAGTTTTTCATATCTATAAGCTTGTTGAAACTAATCTTTAGCATTTTATACATTCAGGGGGATTAGGAGTAGTTAACCAAGTGGATTAAGATTTCGTGGCTTTAAGCATCCTTAGTTAAGGTACACACTTAGTTTGGTTTTACCCAGAGATTTACCATACCTATAGTTAGGTGATTGTTTCTTTCTAGTGTAAAGCATGTATGAATTTACTTATGATGTGTATTTTATTATGTGTATATTGAGTATATTACATGAGTATAACATGCTAAGGTTCATTAGAGATGTTTCATTTGACCTAAACAACACTTATACACTAAGTATTACGATTATATTCTTAATGGAATGTGTTTAGTACATGGACTTGTGGAGTAATTATGATGATTAAGGTGGAGTTGTTATGTTATTGTTTTTGTGGTGGTTGTGGTGAAGTTGTTGTGGAGTTGCTATTGTTGTTGTTGCTCTGTTGTAGTAGTGTTGTTGGGTTATTGTTGTTCTGTCATTGTGGTTGTGGTGGAGTTGCTGTGAAGCTGTTGCCTATTGTTGTTGTTGTATCGTTCTTATTGGATAGTCGTTGTTGATGATGCGAGGGAAGTCCTAATCTTAGAATTGGGAAACTGTTATAATTATTGTAGTTGGAGTTGATATGTATGAAGTCGAGTTATGAGTTATGGGAATGACTTCATTAATTTCTATTTGCGGGATTCAGTTTTATTAGCATAATGGTTGCGTTAGAAGAAGATAATTAGAATAGTTAAGATTGGTTGTTGATTATTGTTATTGTTATGAGGTGATTATTGGAGGATGATTTTGGAATGGAGTATCATTCGGAATTATGAAGGAGATTATAATGTTGGAATTGATATATTGGTTAAGGATTTGAGTGCAACATAGAAATCAGTTTATTGAGGTTTATTTACGAGTCGAGCTAGCTTTATATTCTCAATATAATTGTTGGTAGCACAATTAGGTGCTTGATTTAGGTACAGTTGTGAGTTATGTTTAGTTTGTTTAGTTATATAATTTGGAATTATGATTATGAATTGGGATGCAAGTCGATGTAGCTAATATCATCGAAGTTATAGATATTAATTAAGGATTAAGGAAATTAGAATGTTAAAGGTTGATAATTTGTGAATTGGGAATTAGTTTAAGTTTGGTTATTGATTATTGATGTTATCGTGAGATGGTTGTTGGAGAATGGCTATGTAGACGTATATAATTCAAGATGATATGGGAAATCAAGTTATGATGCTTGGAGGTTTCGTATAATTGTTATAGAGTTGAGGTAACCTTTTGGTTCAGCAAAATATATTTAAACTCCCTGGGTTATATTGAATTTTATATCATATATTGTTAATGGCCATGATTATAGATACATCTCTGTGAGTTAGTTGTGAATTGCTATTGGATTGTTATAAAAGTATCATTTTGTTCAATTATCGAAATCGTTCGAAAATACTATATTTCTCAAAATATGATTTGGTATGATAATGAGGAAATGATTCAGATATGAGTTAAGACCAGATAAGGTCGAATATGGTGTTATGTTATGAGTATTGAGGATTCAAGTATGAATCATTAAATATCTTATTTTATAAATATGAAAGTGAGGCATGAATAGGCACCCCGAGTTAGGGCGGGTAGAGTCCCTAGCTGTTGCCTTCCAGGAGGGGCGAATTCCTGGCGTTATAGGACATGTCCGGGTAAGTCTTGCAAGCATAACAATAAAAGGCTGGGTGACGACCCTCACTAGTTTGGAGACAGCTGGTACTGCGTGGTACCCTCTCCACTCGCGTTCATGCCAAACGATCTGATTTTGTGAAAATATATCAACTAAGTTGAGTGTGATTATCTGTTACTATAACTATGTGTTAGTTTTCAAAATACACCTAAACTTGTATTTTCTATTACACAGTGTGTACTCAGCTTTGCTGATGGTGTTGTCATTTCTGTGGCCTGTCACTTGGTGGGTGGCAGAGTCAAACATTGTTGCAGGTTTGGTGTTGTGAGCTCAGGATTCTGAAGTGAAGCAAGATAAAGATGTCGTCGTAGCTTATGGATTGAGTTTGTATTTTAGATAGTCAATTAAGGAATAGTTTCTGATATATTTTCGTGTATAATATTTGGGAATAGTTAGATATTGTGTTAATTTTAAGGATTTTTTTGTGGGCCAATAACCCACAGGTCCAGGATCGTTTTCTAGGTTATGTTTCCCTCGAGTAAAGTGTTTAATTCAGGCTTATTAAGCATTGATTGTGATTATGAATCTTAAGTGTGTTACCTAGCAGCTCGGGAAAACGGGCTGTTACAAATGGTATCAGAGCAACCTTGCGACCGTATGCCTAGTTACTAGCGAGGGTAAAAGATCGTTGGGAATGTGTCTGTTACTTGGTAATTAGAGTTCAAGTTTTGAGCTAAGAATAAGAATAAGAGTCTAGATTTCTGTAAAATTTGGGAATAAGAGTATGGATGAAGTTGTAATTTGAGGATATTTAAATCTATTTATGGAGAATATTGAGAACTTTTTCATAGAAATTTAATAAGGACTATTGGAGGCTGTAGTATTTGATATATGGACACTTAAGGTTGATCTATGAGTTTGAGTTTTGAAGTTTCGAGGACGAAACTTATTTTAAGGGTGGTAGTATGTAATAGCCCTGTTTTTAACAGAGCAACAACAACAATAGCAACTCCACAACAACTTCACCACAACCACCACAACAACAATAACATAACAACTCCACCTTAATCATCATAATTACTCCACAAGTCCATGTACTAAACACATTCCATTAAGAAGCATAATCGTAATACTGTATAAGTGTTGTTTAGGTCAAATGAAACATCTCTAATGAACCTTAGCATGTTATACTCATGAATATACTCAATATACACATAATAAATACAACATAAGTAAATTCATTTCATAGACATGCTTTACACTAGAAAGAAACAATCACCAAACTATAGGTATGGTTTCTCTAGGGTAAAACCAAACTAAGTGTGTACCTTAACTAAGGATGCTTAAAGCCACGAAATTCCACTTGGTTAACTACTCCTATAGCTCCCCCTGAATGTATAAAATGCTAAAGATTAGTTTCAACAAGCTTATAGATATGAAAACTAAGCTCAAATACAAGGTGTAAACTGTTGAACTTACAGCAACTTAGTGATCTTTCAGCAAGGTTTTCTATATGAGTTTAAGGTCTAAAGATTGGAACCAAAGCTTGAACTACTTTGTATGGATGTTTAGGAGAGTTCTATGTAAAGAAAAGTGGGTGTCCAAAGAAGAAATAAGAGAAAAGAGACGAAAATCCAGAACAGTCTTTTATAGGCTGTTCTGGCGGTACCCCCAGAGGAGGGAAACCTCTTCTGGGCAAGGTCGGTTTCTTGGAGTTTTTGGGTGATTCTTGCTTGAGGTGGTAGCCTAAGGTGTTGGCTTTCATGCATAAAAAGTTCTTTGAGAGATCGACACTTAAGTAGCTGATAAGCAGCTTTCTTTGAGGATAGGTCTGAGCTGTAATTTCAGCTGACCAGGTTTTACTATGTAAGCAATTTACCTTATTAAGCCACGTAATTCTTGGGGATAAATGACCATTTTAACCTTAAGACATCCCAAGCATGTCATATATCAAGTTTGGTTGGGTTCCGAGCTCGGATTCAATCCCAAATGGCTCTTTAACTGGAAGTTCATCGTTACCCGATAAAACAATCTCCAAACGATTTTCACAATCTTAATGTTTAAGGCTCTCAAGGACTTTCTAACTTATCTATTAGTTTTCAAAGCCTTCTTAGCTAATAAGAATGATGGTCTTATCCACTTTTAGCTTTTAAATAAATACCACTAGAAGAGGATGGAGCTCCTCTACTCCATATAAAACTCATGGTTTTGAAAGAAAACTTAATCTAGTTTTAAAACTTGAAACAAGCTCTAATTCCTACCTGTCGCTGAAAAGGTGTAACTAACCAATGGTTTGCTTGCCTCTTGCAGGACTTACGGCCTCTATAAACTTTAAAATAGCAGAATAAAAATAGGACAAAAACAAATATTAAGACGGGTAAGGGATAAATTCAAAATACTAAAGTTTTATAAGGAACAACATAGCTACAACCCTATAGGGCTTACAATAGCTTTTGCTAATAGGCACTGCAATAGCTTTTGCTAATGGGCGTTGTAATAGCTTTTGCTAATGGGCGTTGCAATAGCTTTTGCTAATGGGTGTTGCAATAGCCTAACCGTCGCATAATCTACACGAAACCAATGACTCCCACAATGTTGCATACAAAATTGGTCTAGAGCAATGGTTCATCAAGTCGTTGCAATAGGTCTCAAAAGTCGTTGCACTGATCCTATTGCAAGGCCACCAAGTGCGACAGTTCAAACTTGTTGCAATAGCTAATGCAATGACTCGTGGGCCTATTGCAACGATTTTCATATGTTGTCGTTGCCCTTTAATGTAGTAATGCTTATAATATCTCTAACTTTGATTTACTATTTTGGAGGGTGCGAAGTAATGGCTTTTAGTCTTAGTTTGGGCATAAAATCTTTTAATAAATGAAAATTATAGCAGATTTCAGCATTAATACATAATAAGAAGATGATTTGCTTAAGATAACATGTTCTTGTTATAAACTAGAATCGTTTCTATGTTCGATCATTATGGAGAATTGGAGATATTATTATTGGAGTTTCCCATTGTTAAAGTTGTATTTGTTCCTTAAGACATATGTAATCGTATATAAAAAGGTTTATTGGTTGATTGACCACGAGCCAAAAACTATTCACTAATCATGATTTAAATTGTATACCTACATAATATACACCTAATTTACTACATACGGTTATAACATTAAAGAATTTACTCTCAACTAAATACATGAACCTTATTCAAAGCTTATCATTACGATATTTTGGAGTGTCGAGTGTAGCAAACGATTCAACAACTAATTAAATCAAAAGTTCCATACGTCATTTATTTGTTTAGTTTTAGTTGAACACTTCCCTTTTGATATTTTAAATTGGTTGCAAATTGAAAACAATTTCCTTCACATGTTACATACACTCTTTATCTATGCCCGCTTTACACGAGTCCTTTTTATATTTCTCTCTCTCTTTTCTCGATGTTACCCTGTCCAATCATCAACTCACAGCTATTGCATGTGGCATTTGTTGATTAGGCAAGATTTGAGCCAAAAACTTCAAGGATCATCCAAGGTTTGAGTCTTGCCAAGTGACCAATACTACTAGATATAAGTGTAATGAATGTGGATGTACATATATTACCTTCTATCTATAAATCAAACCTCGTACTTGGCTGGCGATTGTATAAGTGAAAATTCTAAGATATATATCTTTCAAAAATAACCATGAAAATTGTTGGGCCACATTAAATGTGTGAGCCACAAGCTTTACTTTTTGTTTTTCCTTTTCTTTTATTTTCTAATGTAATACAGAATTAAAAATTATTTTATATAACGATTGAAAGTTATTTATATAATTTTCGAAAAAACCAAAACAAAACGGAATTTTTTAAAATTTGATATAAAATTTCGATGATAAAAGATTTATAGAATTTTTCCCTCTCTCCTCCACTCTTTCCCTTTTTCCCTCCTTAATAGAGCTTTTCCTCTCCTCTCTTTATGTAAGACTCTCCTTTCTATACCATGAAATGGTAATAATTTATAAAGAAAGTATGAATTTGTGAAAAAAGATAGTGCAAGATTGGAAATTGAATGTTCGATTTTGAGAGGAACTTTCGAGTTCATGAAGAAGCCATGAAACAAAGAGTCATCGGTCGACCATTAATGCCAAACAAACCATGGAATTCAAGATATGATTATGAACATAAACAAACTCAAATTCAAATTCAAAATTATAGGTCATTATGAATTCCACAAAAGCATGATTTGGATTGTTGTAAAATGTTGAAAATTCTTTTTTTGTGCCACCATGGACAAATTTGCTCTTTCTTTGAGTATTGATGACCAAAGGTAGAATAATTTTGATGTAGAGGAAGATTTTTAGAGGAAAGAGAAAAATCAAAAAGTTGAAGAAGATCAAAAAAGAAGATGACGGATTAGAGAATTTAGATGATTAATAATAATAAGTTTAGGTAATTACCTCAACCTTTCAAAAACTAAAAAAGATTCAAAACCTGCACATTCAAAATGTATTAAAAAAGAAACATTTCAAATCAATAATCCAAAGCACAAATAACAAATCAATATGAATGTAGGTGATGTGTTTATACCTCATGAAATTGTATAAAAAAACTATCTAATTTAGGAATAAGAATACTACATATGACTCTTTTTAAGTGAAAAAAGGTTACATCTTGGGTGTTATGTAGCTGAAAGATTGTAACTTTATATGGTTAAACTAGGGATATTACTATATTGTTCCCACTAACCTCAATTAGAAAATGTACACAAACCTTAATTAATTTGTTTTGGCTAAGCAAATCGGTTCAATGCTTAATTGCACTCGAAAATCTTTAATCAAAATCAATCAAACCTCTTTTATTAATTTAAAGGAGAATATGCTATGAACTCTAGCTGTATGTTGATTTTGCTTGCTCTCGCAATCCAATCTGTATTTTTTTTTTTGTAATGAGGAAAGATATGGATACAATGTGTCTGTTGGTGCATTCTTGAACCTGTAGGAAAGATATTTTTTTTTGTCTTGTATTTTTTGCTCTTGAAACTTATAAAATACATATTTATACTAATTCTAATTATAATTATGTGAAATTATTTTGTAGTACTTTTCAGGGATTCCTAGCACTTTTCCCAAGAGATAATTGACGAGCTAAGAGATATGTGGGTGAATTATTTAAACAATCAATCATAAGACGATGGAGATTGAAGACGACGATCAAGTTTGAATTGTACATATTATTTGATTATTTTAGAATTTTAGTTTTAGTAGCTAGCATTTAGATTATAGAAACTTTTCTACGACATTATTAAAGAAATTGATGCTTTGAATGAGATTGGTTTGGTATATAAATTAAATGTAGCAAATATATTTTTTGACATGATGAATAAAGCAAGCAAGAATTTATGTTTCATAATATTATTGTGGCTATTTATAAATTGTTATACAAACCTGTCAAAATATATATATATATATATATATATATATATATATATATATATATATTGTTTTATTAGAAAAAAAAATGCATATACAAGGAGCCGCAAATACAGGATAATGTACGTATATTGTAACATTTTACTTAAAAAAAACATATAATAAACCTAAGAAACCGGTTGTGGTCAATAAATGATATCAAAGGGTAAGGCAAGGAGACTGGTTTTTAATGTTAAATGGTCTCCTAACCTCTTTACATATTATATATACACTTATCTAAGAAACTGGTTTAACCTGTCGACTGGTCTCCTAAATAAACAAAGAAACCAGACATTATGACCGGTCTCTTAACCTAGGACACCTGTGAGATGGAGATGTGTTATAGTCCGGTTTCCTAGGTCATTTTCAACCGGTTTCCTAGACCTTTTTTGTAGTAGTGTAGTTCATATCAAAAGATCTATTTTTGATCTCTTAACTTCACTCGTACCTTCATGAGTGACTTCAAGGAGATCCCAAATTTGTTTTGCGGTCCATGACACGATTATGTTCATGAGGTCCAAGACCACAATGAAGCAGTTTTATAGCATCAAGAGCATTAATTTCCATTTTTTCGAAATCTTCTTTATCGAAATCAGACATGGATTTAGGAATTACCTCATTCTTGTCATTTGTGGTATTGACTTCAAAATCACCTACCTCTATGACTCTCCATACCTGGTAATTGTTGGCTTTGATGAAGATCTCCATTATGTTCTTCCAGTAGGTGTAGAACTTACCATTGAACATTGGTGGCCTCTGCGTAAAGTACCCTTCTTCCAGTTTCTCTCTAGTATTCATAGTTTCTAAGATCTCGAACTCAACAGGGTTTCCTGAATTTTAGAGTTCCCGCTCTGATACCAATTGTTGTATAATATGAGCACTATAAGAGGGGGGGTGAATTATAGTGAGAGAATAAGTTATACTTTTTACAGAATTAAAAGCAAACTTGGGAACAAACAATGGGAACACGAGAGATTTTAGCGAGGAAAAACTTCCTAGGCCTAGTAGGAAGTAGGAAGAAACAACCTCGACCACAAGGGATTTTAACACAACTTTCCACTATAATAGGCCAAAACAACTATGTTTACAATCCTATTACTTTTCTCTCGAGCCACAACTTAAGTTACTCAACTCAAGTTCCCAACGACAGTTCCCACAACTGTCGTTCCTCTCAAACTTCACAAGAAGTTACTTTCTCTTGCTTCACTCAAAGCTTCTCACACTTACAAGAGTTCACTCAAACCCTTAACTCAAAAATACAATTTGTAAGACAATGGAAGAGTAATAACTCGAATAAAGTAAGTATGAATTCTCTTAGGAAAGGCGCTGACTCTTTTAGACAATTAAGAATAATTAGCTAAGTCAGACACAATTTGTTCTAAGGTTTTAGGCGCCTATTTATAGACAATTAAGGCAAGACATAAACTTATCCACTACTTAATCCATTATCCCATGATGTCTATGACTTTAATTAATTAAATAGTTTAAATTAAATATTCCTTGAGAAGTAATTAATCCACTAACCCACTACTTAACTTAAAAGGAGAAGCAGTAATGTATTATGTGGTTTTAAATACTTGAGGAATAATTAAACTATTTAAATTAATTAATACTTGGGAAATAATTAACCAAGCCAACTAACCACTAACTACAAAACGTGTATTTGTAGTTTAGGCGTGATAGCAGGTTTTTAGGGAGTAAATAAAATATTTACTTTAACTAGATTTTAGGAAAATATCTTTAAAAATAAGTTTGATTAAAACGAAATTCAGTTTTATATTTAAAACGAAAATCCTTTAAAAACCGGAAAGTATATTTTATTTTGAAAACAAATCTTTTAGTTTAAATAAAATATAAAAGATAAGATTAAAATTGGTTAGATATTTATCTTAATAAAATCAGAAAATCAATTTAAATCTTTTCCTAACAAACTAATAACAAATTCCCTAAAATAGTGGATCTAGTCAAAACTTCCCTAAAAACTCTAACTAACTTATTAGGCGCACACCATGAGTTAGGCGCACCACTTATAAGTTATTTAGGTGTTCCTAAACCAGTTTATAAGTCTTGTTCTTTAACCTTGTTCCTAACTGTGCCGGGTCTGTTCCTCACTTCCTGTCATGGGAACAGAACCAAGTTCATTTGAGAATTCACAACAAACTAAATTGAGCTTTCACTCAACCTTAACATGAAGATAATAAATAAACTCTAATTTATTCTAATCTTCACTCCATGCTTGATACTTCATCACTCGAACATCTTCACTTCGATCTTTGATTAATTCTCCGTTTTAATCTTCAATTAAGTATTCTATTTGCTCGAGAATGAATTACCTAGCAACAACATAAATAAAATACATATGTCTTTTGTGGTTAAGTCATCTTCAAAACTCAAGGGTCAACATTGTAAAACTTTGGTCACACTAAAAGGTTTAGTTGAGGGAGGAAAGTAGGAATAAGGTGAGATTTTTTTAAAAAAAATCAATTTTAAGTCATTGGGTCTCGCTAAAATAAGACCCCTAAAGTTGAGACCTACACGGGTTAATCTATAGTTCAAAATATAAAATTGAGTACGAAATGTACCAACTTACTAACTTTAAAAATAAATAATTTAATAAATAATATTTCAGTAATTTAGGAGTATTACTGCCACGTGACAAATGCACTTTTGGCAATCAACTACTAATTAACGAAATAGCTTGCAGAGAAAGACTTTAACCAAAAAAACAACAACTCTTTTATTGTTAAAAGTAGATATCATCTCAAACTCAATATAAATAAAACATCCTCACTAGTTGAAGATTCCCTTCCTAATATGCTCTCATGCACATCCAAAAATCACTTTCAAAACTGCTTAGTAAAAGGTAAACAGGGCAAAGTCAAATAGGAAAAAAAAAACACGCTTCAATATGAAACTAGGTACGAAATGTAATAAGTAAGTAACACATTTTCTAGTTCATAATAATTTATATTTCGAAAACTTTATCACTAATAATTCAGAATAACTTTTTAAGAATAAACTTTTCCCAACACTTTAATAATAAATCGAAAACAACCTTTAAGAACAATCTATTTTCAAATAACTTGGATTAACAATATTAAGAAACAATTCCTCTTCTTATATCCCATTCCTTTTCTAGTGTGCACACCCCCAAGCTACTCATTTTATCAAGGATCTATATCAAGGGGTAACAATAATTGCAAACAAGTGGACTCAGAAGCATGAACCCTTCTTGAAACTAATCAAGCGATAATAGTAATAATATGACTTTATAAGTCATGAATAAATCTCCTTTTCTTACAAATAATTTTTTGAACATTCAAAGTTCATCAAAACCAATCAAACCATTCATTGTAAAAGTAATTTATTTTTTCAAAACAGATAACAAAACTTTCATAAAAAAATAATTGATAAAATCAATTTTTCTTTTCACTTACAAGAGTGAATAATAAAATATTGTAAACCCTTTAAAACTTAATTTCTAAATTAATTTAAAATTTTAATTAATAAACAACGTTAACACATAAAAACACATTTCAAAAGACTAGCTACGTAACTGACCTTGATCATGCAAAAAGAGTATACCAGTATCTTCACTTAGTCTTATGCTTGAACGATCTCCTAACCAACCAATAATATACAAATGGAAAAATTGAAAATAGATGTCTCAACTTTAGGTGATAATATTTAAAAGGTCTAAACTATTGATTAACCTATGTACGTTCCAACTTTAGGGGGTCTTAACTTTTAGCGAGCCTTAGTAATTTGAATCTGGCTTAATAGGTCATAACTTGTAAATCTTTGGTCACACCAGAAGGGTTAATTGAGGGAGAAAAGTAGGAATTAGGTGAGATTTATAAAAATTACAGTTTTAAGTCACTGAGGCCCGCTAAAAGTTAAGACCCCTAAAGTTGGAACCTACACAGGTTAATCAATAGTTCAAAATATAAAACTGTGTACGAAATGTACCAACTTACTCACTTTAAAAATAAATAATTTAATAAATAATATATGAGTAATTTAGGGTCGGAGTATTACTGGTACATGAAAAAACACGCTTTTGGCAACCAACTACTAACTAACCAAATAGCTTGCAGAGAAAGACTTTAACCAAAAAAATAACTCTTTTTTTATTAAAAAGTAAATACCGTCTCAAACTCAAAATAAATAAAACATTCTAAACTAGTTGAAGATTTCATTCCTAATATGCTCTCATGCACATCCAAAGATTGCCTGCAAAACTGCTTAATACAAGGTAAACAGGGTAAAATCAAATAGAAAAAAAACGCGTCAGTGTGAAACTGAGTAAGAAATGTAATACATAAATAACACATTTGCTAGTTCAAACAATTTATATTTAGAAAACTCCATCAATATTAGTTCAGAATAATTTTTTAAGAACAAACTCTTCTTAACACTTTAATAATAAATCAAAAATAACCTTTAAGAACAATCTATATTCAAATAACTTGGATTAACAATATTATGAAACATCCCTCTTCATGTATCCCTTTCCTTTTATAGTATGCACACCCCCAAGCTACCATCCCATCACGGATCTATATCAAGGGGTAACAATAATTGCAAATAAGTGGACTTAGAAGCATGAACCCTTCTTGAAACTAATCAAGCGGTAATAGTAATAATATGACTTTATAAGTCATGAATAAATGTCCTTTTCTTACAATTAACTTTTTGAACCTTCAAAGTTCATCAAAACCAATCAAACCATTCGTTGTAAAAGTAATTTAATTTTTCAAAAAAGATCATAAAACTTTCATAAAAAAATAATTGATAAAATAAATTTTTCTTTTCACTTACAAGAGTGAATAATAAAATATTGTAAACCCTTTAAAACTAAATTTCTAAATTAATTTAAAATTTTAATTATTAAACAAGGTTAACACATAAAAACACATTTCAAAAGACTAGCTACATAACTCACCTTGGTCTTGCAAAAAGAGTATAACAATATCTTCACTTAGTCTTATGCGTGAACGATCTCCTAACCAACCAATAATATACAAATGGAAAAATTGACAATAGATGTCTCAACTTTAGGTGATAATGTTTAAAAGGTCTGAACTATTGATTAACCTATGTATGTCCCAACTTTAGGGGGTCTTAACTTTTATGAGCCTTACTAATTTGAAACTGGTTTAATAGGTCATAACTTGTAAAACTTTGGTCACACCAGAAGGGTTAATTGAGGGAGAGAAGTAGGAATTATGTGAAAATTTTTTAAAAATTACAGTTTTCAGTCACTGAGGCCCGCTAAGACCCCCTAAAGTTGGAACCTACACGGGTTAATCGATCAATAGTTCAAAATATAAAACTGAGTACGAAATGTACCAACTTACCCACTTTAAAAATAAATAATTTAATAAATAATATTTGAGTAATTTGGGAGTATTACTACCACGTGACAAACACAGTTTTGGCAACCAACTACTAACTAACCAAATAGCTTGCAACGAAGACTTTAACTAAAAGAACAACAACTCTTTTATTATTAAAAGTAGATATCGTCTCAAACTCAATATAAACATAACATCCTACACTAGTTGAAGATTCCCTTCCTAATATGCTCTCATGCATATCCGAAGATCGCCTACAAAACTGCTTACCAACAGGGCAAAACCAAATAGGAAAAAAAAAAACGCTTCAATATGAAACTGAGTACGAAATGTAATAGATAAGTAACACATTTTCTAGTTCATAACAATTTATATTTCGAAAACTATATAACTAATAATTCAGAATAACTTTTTAAGAATAAACTCTTCCCAACACTTTAATAATAAATCAAAAATAATCTTTAAGATCATCTGTTTTCAAATAACTTGGATTAACAATATTATGAAACAATTCCTCTTCTTATATCCCCTTCCTTTTCTAATGTGCACACCCCCAAGCTAGTCATCCCATCATAAAATTTATATCAAGGGGTAACAATAATTGCAAACAAGTGGACTTAGAAGCATGAACCCTTTTTGAAATTAATCAAGCGGTAATAGCAATAATAGATGTCAATGGGATAATTTTCAAATTTGGTTGACTACTTTGACCAGCTTTATTGTTGCATTTTTTAAAAAAGAAACGTGGCAATAGATTAAAATATTAATATTTTAATCTATTGTCGCGGTTTCTTTAAAAAAACAACAGCAATAGAAAGACCCAATATTATATAATAGAATTTAAAAAACCGCACCTCTCTCACTAAACTCCAAATGTAACCCTTACCCGGCCCGCACCTCCCTCACATCTCTCACTCTCCTCCTACGCCTCTCTCTCTCCTCTCACTCTCAATTTTTTGCCTCTCCTCTCCTCTTAATTCCTCGCATGAATCACATCTCCTCTCATTCTCAACATCAAAGAATATCGTCAACGCATCAATTCATCTCTCATCAGATCGAACACATCAATTCATCTCTCATCAAATTTCATGTATCGTTTTTTATTTTTCTTTATTAGATCTGCTTAAACTTTTTAGATCTATTTTGTTTATGAGTTTCCTTTTTACGTTTTATTTTTGTTCTTAGTTCTGTTTTCATTTTTTTATTTATTTTTGTAATTAGAATTTGTAAAATATAGCTTCTTCTCCTCCTCGAGATTTCTTCTTCGTCGGCCGATCTTCTTCGTCGGTCGAAGTCATTCCTGTTCCTCAAGAACTCACTAGAGGAAGACGAAAATCGTTTCATTCTCGTTCTTCATCGCTTCACATCACCAGACGAAAACTCCTTCGTCGAATCCCCCAGCCTCAACCGCAACAAAACCTCGCGCCAATCCCACTCCTCGGTTGTCGTTCAACCATGGTCAACCTTGTCATCGTCGTCAATCTCAGTCTTCGTTGGTGAATCTCCAGATCTTGTTTTCATTTTTTTTTGTTTTCTTTCTTCATTCGGTTTATGATTTTTAGTTATTTTTTTAATATTTTTCTTTTGAATCTCTTTTCTTATATGTGTTGGATTTTTTTGTATAATTATTATTTGTCATTATTTTGAATCAGTAGTGTTTTATTTTGTTCCTACATTATTTTATTTTGAATCAATAGGTCTACATAAGGATTGTATTTTGTAATAGAATAAACTTTGAAAACTATTGTTCCTACACTACAATTTTTTGCCCATCAACAAAAAAAAAAATATCACTCTGGCCCCGTACTGTACTAGATTTTTCCTTACTGTACTGTACTGTTTGGATTTTTCCCTCATCATCCGAAGGATGTTTTAGGCTGGCCCCCAAATTAAAGAGTTAGTCTAAATTTGTTCTCCTTATATATTAAAAAAAATATCAGCCTGCCCGACTCGACTCGCCTCCTTTAAAAGAGAACACTAATCAGTAATCACTCGCAACAGTCGCAAGTCGCAACATATCCCCAAAGGCGGGAAGGCATATTTCACGAACAAATGGCGGGAACTTTTTCACCACCCTTTCTTTTATCCTTCGACCTTTATCACACACGATTAATATTACCCTCTCCTATATATAGAAAAAAAGACCCCCCTTAAATGATTTTCTAACTTGTCCATCCCTAAACCAAAAAATCACTCTCTTTCCCTAAAACACTACTACCTCCACCCAAACCCTCCCCCCTTTAATGGCGAAACCTTCGAAACAGCGGTTTTCTTCCGACGACGCTTCCAATTCATCGGAGGAAGAAGAGCAAGTCAATGAGCCGATCGACGAAGAAGACGATGAAGAACTTGAAGCTGTTGCCAGAACTGTCGATTCCGACGAAGATGATGCGGACGATGATGTTCCTGCCGATGATGACCGAGAAGAAGAATTTGAGGTTCTTCTTCGTATTTTTTCTCTTTCATTGCTTCTTATTTCTGATTTTCTAGGGTTTTTTTCCATATCGAATGATTTTAGATCCAGTACAATTTGGTTTGTTTTCGTTGCTGTTAGCTAGGGTTATATATTTAAATGTTGTATTTTTACTTTTCTGTCACATAATTTAGAAACACGATTTTTTATGGCATTTCAAGTTAGCCTGAGTCCATATCATTTTGGGAATAAGGCTTTGTTGTTGTAGTAGTAGTAGTAGTTGCATATAAATTTGAAGAATGATTTTTTCGGATTTTAGTTGAGGAATTCACTTTCAAGTAGAGTTTTTTTCGTTTCTTAGGCTTTATAGTATAATTTTAATATCTTGTGTTTATTTGGGTATGTGGGTTTTTATGAGCTTTATTCTTTTTTTTTTTTCCTCACATGTGATTTTGATTTTATGGCATATAATTGGTAGGATGGGAACGCTGTCAGTAATAATGTTACAAAGCGGGAAAGGGCCAGGTTGAAAGAAATGCAAAAGCTGAAGAAGCAGAAGATTCAGGAAATATTGGACAAGCAAAATGCTGTTGTTGATGCTGATATGGTGTGTTTTACATGATAGTATTATTTTTCTATGATTCTTTGCGTTCCCGTGCATTTATGAATATGTCATGACTTGTAATTTCTGAACTGTGTGGCAGAATAACAAGGGGAAAGGGCGTTTGAAGTACCTTCTACAGCAAACGGAAATATTTGCCCATTTTGCTAAGGGTGAACATTCTGCCTCCCAGAAGGCAAAGGGCAGGTGTGCTTATATGTATAAATATATGTATTTATATCTTGCTTTTGTTTGAAAATGTTCAAAGTTGTGGAACAACGAGATTTAACATGGTAAATTACTTAACTTTATGAGATGGGGGGAAGACAATGGGTGAAGTAGGATATGGAAGTGTAAAGTTGTTATCCTGCTAATACTTCTTGCAACTAATATAAATATACAATGCATAATAGAGTAGGACGCCTTTGATTAGCACAAGTCGGTGATTTTCCCTTTTATTTAGAATATTTATTACCTTGCAAATGATGCCCATTCAATATTTTTAATCTTAATATGGTATCTGGTGTCCTCTTGATTTGCTAAGTTCTTTGGTCAATGTTAGTAAAAGGGGCTTTGCCTTGGAGACCTATATAGAGTGCTGGATTTAGTGCTGATTGGAAACTGATATTAACTTGGTTGATTTTTTTTGGAATGTCAAGTGTGCTGGATTGTTTTCGGCGTTTTATAGCAGTCCATAGTATAGTGTGTCTAGTTCACCCTTATGATGCATGCTAAAAATATCTTCTTATTGGTAACTATTTTTTGGTTTTCTACGAGGCGAACCAGATTGTCTGTTCCTTTTATATCTGTCTCTGAACTGCTCTTTCTGTCCCTATTTTAGGGGCCGACATGCATCAAAGGTGACCGAAGAAGAGGAAGATGAGGAATACCTGAAAGAGGAAGAAGCAGGAGCTTCCAGTACAAGGCTGGTCACACAGCCTTCTTGTGAGTTCTGCTCTTCCGTGTGCAAATACCTATTTTAAGTTTTCAAGCTGTCTGAACTTTTCTTCCACCTGACTCTACTACTGGATTGTTTTGTGGGAAAGTGTTATATTAAATTTAGATATATCTCTAGTGGATGGTTATTAGATCTTCTTATGTCAACATGTTCTTTTGGAAATCCCAACATTCAATTTATTTACTAGAATAATATGAAACTTATGTATTGCCATCGTAATGAGTTTAAGACCAGTATCTATACCAGTTGGGATATAAAGTTTTAAAATGGTTCTCCAATTATTTCATTTTTAGGCCAAATAGCCAAATGGGTAGAAAACTTAACACCTCTTTGCCACATTGGTATGAAAGTTGTCAATTATGATAAATGAGTATATAACTTAGCTTTGTGTGACAAATGAGTATAAAATTTAGCTTTGTCCGGACATTTAACTTTTATTTTTCGTTGAAGGGGGTGTCTATGGTAAAACTTTACTTTTTACTCTATATGTTGCGTCATTTATTATATTAACTCTTTCACTCTTTTTTCCCCTATATTCTCACCTTACTAGCATTTTTTGCATGCTATGTGTGCGTGTTAGTAATGTTTTTTTTGTTTTTCTTAACAATTCATTCATCAGTGTTATAAAAAAATTGATTTGAAAATACACTTATAGTTATTGTTAATTTTTTACTATATTTTTCTTAAATTAATGTTTCATTGGTTTTATTAGTTATTTGTTCATCATTATTCAAATATATTATCAAGAGAAAGAAGTACATTAGAAGAAAGTCTGTGCTCAAATAAAGTGGAAGAATTTATGTATCAGGTTCAATTGTCGAAAAGAGTTTGATTTATATAATAGAGATAATCGAAGAATAATCAACATTTAGGTTTTAAAATTTTATGAGTATAATTATTAATATGAAATTCAAGTTTTAATTTTTTTTCTAATCATGTCAATCAAGTTATATTATCAATTTAATTTTTGAATAATTTTTTTCCACATGTAGGTAATAAGAGGAAATCATTCTCCTTAATTTAATATTTAATTGAAATTTCAAATTCAATTCCATTATTAATTTGTTCAATACATATGGCAAGTAGGAAGAAGAAAAGATTCATATGACAATTTAATTTCATTAAGGGTATATTAGATTTTTTATGAGAGGATACCATCTTCCTCCCCCCTTCACTTATATAATAGAGATTGACGATGGAATGTAATATAAAATGGAAATAAAATAAACCCAAATATCTTTCCTCTATATATATGAAGCTACAACCTACTAGAACACTCATGATTAATGTTGGTTATGATTAATGGACGAAAATGAAGAATGTACATGAGTGTACAACACACAATAATTGCAAATATAGAATAGGGTTAAATAACACACCCCAGTATATCTCCATCGTTTTATTCTATTCCATTGCTAATTAGGTGAGAGCATAAGGAATAAAAGTAAAAGGGCAATAATATAATAAGTGAAGTAACAACAAATGAAGTGAAAATAATATTGTACTATATGCGACCCTCTGATGAGAAACAAGGGTTAAGTGTTGGAATATCATAATCTTATTCTCATCTGTCACATGAAGCTAAGTTCTAATAATCAATGTGGCAAAGAGGTGTAAAGTTTTATACCAATCCAATTAATTGGCCTTTTTTACATGTATTTTTTTGGTCATATTCAGATAGCACATATTATGTCAGAATCAATTAGGAGGATCCTAAATATGATACAGAGATATAGTTCTCATCAGATAATGGAGAACTTGATTTACAAGTGACCATTTATATGAAGTACGAAAGAAATCTAAGACCTTTCCCTGACCGGTTCATTTACTTTGAGGGAGAGAACTATCCCTACAGCTTTTTTTAAGAATACAATGCAGAGCTTGAGCCTATCAATAAGCTTGATGCAAAGATATTTTTCTATGTTATGCTTTCTAGGAAGAAGTCCTAAAATCCTTTACAGTGACGGAAGAAAGACAAATCTTTGTACATTCCACATCAAACTCATCGTACTGAGAGTTCCATCCCAACCATCATATTTAGCATGTGTTGTATTGCCCAGTTCTGCATTTTGATGTAATATAATGTGTTTATCACATCTGAAGATAGCAGAAACAAGGTCTATTTTGAGAATTGTTTGTTTAAACTAATGGTTCCAGTTAGATTTTGGGTTGATGATTCCATATGTTGAACAGTGACAAGATTAATGTGGCTTTTATCAATAACTTACATTCATTCTTTTCTACAGGTATTCAGGGAAAGATGAGGGACTACCAGCTTGCTGGATTGAACTGGCTCATACGGCTCTATGAGAATGGTATCAATGGAATCCTTGCTGATGAAATGGTATGCAGTACATGTTTGTCGTTTATAATCTTTGGATGTTTGCACTCTTGTCTCAAGTGTTTGTATTCTAACAATCATAGTGCCCAAAAGGATATTGATGTAGTGTCTTTATTTCTTATTTCTTATCATTAGGGTCTCGGTAAAACTTTGCAAACAATCTCCCTGTTGGGCTATCTTCATGAATTTAGAGGAATTCCTGGGCCTCACATGGTTGTTGCTCCTAAATCGACCCTCGGCAACTGGATGAATGAAATTAAACGCTTTTGTCCAATTCTGCGTGCTGTGAAATTTCTAGGAAATCCTGAGGAAAGGGTACGTTAAGATCCTATTTATGAAATGTTTATGCTTTTGATCTTTCTGTGATTGATGTTTGCAAATGATTGTTGCTGATTGTATCTGATTTTCTTGTAGAGACATATACGCGAGGATTTGTTGGTTGCCGGAAAGTTTGATGTCTGTGTCACTAGTTTTGAAATGGCAATAAAAGAAAAGTCTTCTTTACGCCGCTTTAGCTGGCGATATATTATCATTGATGAAGCACACCGAATCAAAAATGAAAATTCTCTGCTTTCGAAGACTATGAGGCTCTATAGCACCAACTACCGTTTGCTCATCACTGGAACCCCTCTTCAGGTAATTTTGTGTTGTAGGAATATTTTGGTGTGTAGCAAACATAGAAAAAAAACGCGGTCGCGGTCGCGTTCGCGGGAACGGTCGCGTTATCGCGGGAACGGCTTGTAACGGGGAAATAGAACGTTTCGCGGCCGTCGCGGCGTGAATTTTAAAAAAAAAATCACACAAGTGACATTTAAACTTTGTTTTTCTTCTATTTTACTTTCTATATCATATTATGTCCAGAACTCTTATAAATACAATATTTGAGGTACTATGATGATATTTGAACATACTTATGTGTAAGAATTTATTAAAAAAAATTAAAAAAAGGATGAAAATTGGGTGATTCCACGTGAGGGAATAAAAACTAAAAGGGAAAGAAAAAATAAAAAGGGATGAAAAGAAGAGAGAGAAAGAGTTCCTATATGAGTTGCAATTATCACGTGACTGGCAGTCACAAAATAAAAAAAAAAAGAGAAGAGAGAAAAGAAGAGAGAGAAAAGAAGAAGATGATCGGTATAAAAGAAAGAAAACCAGCAAGCACTAACCTGCAAACAAGCCAACCACAGGAAGCTACAGTGCTAGAAGCCGCCGAAGATGACTCGTCGACCTTCTCTGCCATGACCGAAGAAGCAGCGTTGCATCCCAATGCATATTAGGGTTTTTTCGAAATTAGGGTTTGCAATTTAGTGTTCGATTAGCAGTAACCTAATGAAATTAAAGGAGGGGTTTTACTCGAATTTGAGTTCTACATCCTCGGTAAGCTTTAATTTTAATAAAAAAACATGTTTTACTTTCAAATTTTAACTCAGATCTATAGATCTTGCGTTGGCTCTTCTTCTTCCTCGACCAAAAGAACTGGTCTTCTTCAAATAACGGACGTTACGTGATTGTAACGGTTCTGGAACGCCGTTACACCGTTACGTAACGCCATCGCGCGGAGTTTGGTGTGAATTCCAAATCACCGTTCTAGAACGGTATTTAACGGAACGGCCTCTCTGAAATCCGTTACAAAGCGGCCGTTCCAGAACGGAACGGCCGAGTTTTTGTTCCCTGGTAGCAAATGATTCTAAGGTGGGTTTCATGAAAAATGACAGGGGCAGAACCCTCTTTTCTTGCATTCCAGGCACACTCTTTTGTGCAATTTGCTATATTTCTAGAGTATGTATAAGTTAAGATCCAGCGAGATAAATGTAAGTGCAGTATATGAAGTTGCTATGGCAGTGTATATGAAATGCTAATGAACTACCTCTGCTTATAATAGGGTTGCTAAGTTTTTATTGTGTTGTGATGTAAAACTTCATTATAGATTTATTTTAAAAGGACGTGCATACACTAGATTTATTGTATTGTTAATTTTAGTATTAGGTAATGACGGAAAAATAAATGGTCAAAGTTGATAAGGTTTGATATTAGAAGTCAAACTTGAGCTATTGCCGTTCACTGAGCTTTTAGAACCTTTCCTTGTTTATGGTGCTGAGACTGCTGTCTATTTCTGGGCTAATACATCATGAAAGAAAAGAAATGGATAATTTATGCTTGAACAGCAAACGGATAATTTGGTGGAACAATGTACGTATAATGTATTGTATTCTTTATTTATAAGATAAATCATCTTCCATGCATTACATGTTTCTTGTTAATTTGTCTTCTTTTTCCATATTTTTGCCGTTTTTGAGATATATTTTTATATTGTTTGGTTCAAAGTATTTTCTTGTTACTTTTAGTAATACTTATATTGTACTTGAGCTTTTATTTTAATGTCACGCTATTCGCCGCCAGTATTTACTAATCACCTCCCATGTTTATACATTATTTCTCTTCTTTCTCCCTATACTTCTTCCTCTTTTCTAACCTTACCACCACGGGCACCGTCACCACTGCTACTACCAGCCCCACAGCCACCCGCAACCACCCCCGCTGCCCCTCCTCCTTCCTTGCCGTTCGCCGGAGCCCAACCCACTCAACCACCGTGTCCAACTATTACATCTCTCCTTTCCATCTTCTCCAATTCTCTCTTTTCCCCAAGTCTACTCCTTTCTGAAAAACCCTAACCATAGTTTCCCACAGAATTTCGATTCAGCAATCAAAATGCTTCTCTCTTTCATCTGTCCTCCCCATTTCCTTCCCTCTTCTTCTTCCTCGAAGAAACCCCCAAATAAATCTCCCATAGTTTCTCGACGAAGACAGCTATGTTGCAGGAAAAAATTCACTATTTACGGAACTAAACCATTTTTTCAGTTCCACCATGGTGAAACTGAGAAAATGGGTAGGTTCCATGTCAAGAAATTCATACATTTTTATATTTCTGAGATAAAATAATGCATAATACGTAGAAAAATACGGGAGGTTTTAAGTAAACATGGGCGGTAAATAGCAAGACCTAATGGAATAGATGTCTGTGCGTCTATGAAAAATTCACATTTACAATCTAATGACCTTTTTTTATTTATCTTAACTGTAATAATGTGCATCTACTGTTTTTTTCCGAACTCCAGAACAACCTCCATGAACTGTGGTCGCTTCTCAACTTCTTATTGCCGGAAATTTTTAGCTCGGCAGAAACATTTGATGAGTGGTTTCAGATATCTGGGGAGAATGACCAGCAGGAGGTTGTTCAACAACTTCATAAGGTAAGTTGAAGGTTAGGAGATTATCTGTTAATCATTTTACTCTATCTTTACTTTTGTTACTTGACATATGTGGTTCTGCATCCTTTAGGTCCTTCGACCCTTCCTTCTTCGTAGGCTGAAGTCAGATGTTGAGAAAGGCTTACCTCCAAAGAAGGAAACGATTCTTAAAGTTGGCATGTCTCAAATGCAAAAGCAGTTCTATAGGGCTTTACTGCAGAAGGATCTTGAAGTTGTTAATGCTGGTGGAGAGCGTAAGCGCCTTCTAAACATTGCGATGCAGCTGCGAAAATGTTGTAATCACCCATATCTATTCCAGGGTGCTGAACCTGGTCCACCCTACACCACGGGAGACCATTTAGTAACTAATGCAGGTAAATCTCGGTGACCAAAGGTTACATATGGTGGTGTTTGGTTCTTTTAAATGAGGCATCAGTGACTGAGGAATCTTTATACTTGTTGTAGGGAAAATGGTTTTGCTGGATAAGTTGCTTCCAAAGCTGAAGGAGCGTGGCTCTAGGGTTTTAATATTCTCACAGGTCCTTTTAGAAAATTTTGAAGTCTTCTGTTGCATATTCAGTACAAAACTTGATCATAATTAAGAATCATTTATGTGCCATACTGCCATTTGAACACTTAAGTTTTGCAACTAATGTCAGATGACAAGGCTGCTTGATATTTTGGAGGACTATCTTATGTTTCGCGGTCACCAATACTGTCGGATTGATGGTAATACTGGAGGAGATGATCGTGACGCTTCAATTGAAGCTTTCAACAAGCCAGGAAGTGAAAAGTTTGTCTTCTTATTGTCGACACGAGCTGGAGGTCTTGGCATCAATCTTGCAACTGCGGACATTGTCATTCTTTATGACAGTGACTGGTGAGGTTTTCTTTTCAGTATAATCACTCCCCTTTCTTTTGGTGCTGCTGGCTTTATGAGTTAGCTTGCTTGGTTTTTTTTATTGATTATTGCTTCTCATGATAGGAATCCACAAGTTGATTTGCAAGCACAGGACAGGGCCCATAGGATTGGTCAAAAGAAGGAGGTTCAAGTATTTCGTTTCTGCACGGAGGTTTGTTCATATCGTGTAGTACTTAATCTTTTGGATAAGCATATTTCAAAGCTGGTAAAAGTGTTTTTATCTGTGTTTTGATTTTCTATGAATAGTATACTATCGAGGAAAAAGTGATTGAAAGAGCTTATAAGAAACTCGCGCTTGATGCTTTGGTCATTCAACAAGGACGACTAGCTGAACAAAAAAGTATGTTTCCTTGTCTCAAAGCTCATAATAAATTTACTTTTATTGATAATTTGTCAACTCAAACTTGTGATATTTGTCCAGCTGTTAACAAGGATGAGCTGCTACAAATGGTGAGATTTGGTGCTGAAATGGTTTTTAGTTCTGGGGATAGCACAATTACAGATGAAGATATAGATCGAATCATTGCCAAGGGAGAAGAGGCAACTGCTGAGCTTGATGCAAAAATGAAAAAGTTCACTGAAGACGCCATTAAATTTAAGATGGATGACAGTATGCGACTTTCTTGAATCTCTTACATAAAGCATTGCCTGTACCTTTTGTATTTATATATATAGGTGGCCTGGACTGATATGTGCATCTTTTGTTCTCATTAGCGGCTGATCTGTATGATTTTGATGACGAAAAGGTAGGAGCCCCAGATGCCTAATTTTTTGAAGTTAATCTTTAGGATATCTGCTTACTTCTTTTCTGTGCTTGTGAAGGATGAGAGCAAGGTGGACTTTAAGAAACTCGTCAGTGACAACTGGATTGAACCACCAAAACGAGAGAGAAAGCGCAAGTAAGCATAATACCCTGCCAGCAGCTTGTGATTTGTGTTTCCTATGCCTGATCTTGTTATCTACATTCTTTTGGCTTGTACAGTTATTCCGAATCAGAATATTTTAAGCAAACTATGCGTCAAAGTGGTCCTGCTAGGCCAAAGGAGCCTCGCATACCTCGCATGCCTCAATTGTAAGCACCTTGCTGACCTGCTTGTATCTTAGTTTCTATATCCTCTTGCTATAATTTCTGTTAGTTGGGGTCAATAGTCTCATTTGTATTATGTGTACTCAACTCTAGGCATGACTTCCAGTTTTTCAACACTCAAAGGCTAAATGAACTCTATGAGAAGGAAGTACGCCATCTCATGGTGGGTGGTATTTTTTTGGTCACACTTTTTCCTTTTTGTTACTCAAGCATGAACTAACTTTTGCCCAATCTGTTCAGCAAACACATCAAAAAAATCAGATGAAAGATTCAATTGAAGTGGATGAGCCAGATGGTATTTGTACTCCTTTTTTAGCCTGTTGAAATCCAATCTTTTTCTGTATCTAATGAAAATTTTGAATTATAGAAATGACAGATCCCCCGTTGACCTCTGAAGAACAAGAAGAGAAGGAGCGTTTATTGGAAGAGGTAATCTTATTTTCACAGCCCCCTCCTGGAAAAAGAAGAGAAAAAGGAAAAGTGACTAGTGATGCCTGTTATTTGAATGATAAGGGGTTTGAATTGTGTTCTGTTTGCCACAGGGTTTCTCAACGTGGACAAGGAGAGATTTCAATACCTTCATCAGGGCTTGTGAGAAGTATGGTAGGAATGATATAAAAGGCATTGCTGCTGAAATGGAAGGAAAAACGTATGAGGAAGTTGAAAGATATGCCAAAGTTTTCAAAGAAAGATACAAGGAGTTGAATGGTATTTTTTTTTAAAAAAAAATTTATTTAGAAGTATTATTGTAGAAATCAAAATTCAGCATTGAGTATCAGAATAGCTACAATGATCATTAATAGATACACTAGTGTGGCTTGAGCGGTACTCTTGGCTGTTCCATGATGATATATCGTCTAGACTCTATTGAAAGGTAACTATTGTATTAGTAACTATACGGATTTGATTATATCTGAAATATCTACAGTGATGAAAATAGCTAAAGTTGATAGAATATTTAAAAATAATTAGGGTAGGGGAAATTATAACAGTTTTTACTATTATCATAAAGCAGTGCATTTGAAATAATGCTTGATTGTCTTTTGTTTTGGAATATAAAGCTGTGATACTGTGTTAGATTAATGGTTGAACATTTGAACTTTTCTGAATCAGAGCTTGTGTGTTCGAGACTTGAAATGATAAATGTTTTTTGAGGGGCTGGCATGAAGAATGAGGCCTTTGTTATGAGAGAAGAGTTTCATGTATCAGATTAATTTATTTGAGAACGCCTTTAAGTACATATGTATTTATAAAACCATTAGTAGCTTTGAGTGATGCCAGTTCAACATTTTTCTCTTCGAACTTTACCTCTTTTCAAAATTGCTTCCTGTGAATTGTGATTGCAATAGAATGTTCAGTTCAAGTTTGTTGTCAGCAAAACCTGTAATGTCTGCTGAAGTCATAGATAAATGGCAAGTATATCCTTGTATGTTTCAGGAGCTGACCAAGCTAGATTAAATATTGACCAACTTCCCTTCAAGAAAATATTGACCAACTTTTACTGTTTTGCTGCTGTATACTCCTGGATTTACATTTTTGTATCTGCTATGCTGATTTGATGTGCGTCATAATTCAGATTATGATAGGATCATCAAGAATATTGAACGAGGGGAGGCTAGAATTTCCAGGAAAGATGAGATTATGAAAGCAATTGGGAAGAAGTTGGATCGCTACAAGAATCCGTGGTTGGAGCTGAAGATCCAGTATGGTCAGAACAAAGGGAAGCTATACAATGAAGAATGCGATCGCTTCATGGTGCAGTTCTGTTCATTTCATTGATTTCCTTGGCTGTAAAATTCTGCAAATTTTGTTCCGCCTAAAAAATGTTGAAAATATGGACAGATTTGTATGGTTCACAAACTTGGGTATGGAAATTGGGATGAGTTGAAGGCTGCTTTCCGGACGTCCCCGTTGTTCCGTTTCGATTGGTTTGTTAAATCGCGGACCACTCAGGAACTTGCGAGAAGATGTGACACACTTATTCGTCTGGTTGAGAGAGAGAATCAGGAGTATGATGAGAGAGAGAGGCAGGCACGTAAGGAAAAGAAGCTTGCCAAGGTTTGTGATGCTATAATTTCTCAATCTCTGCCTTATGAGTGATATTATTTTCTCAGTTAATTCTTCATCTTTTCTCCTTGATAGTGCTCTAAAATTGTGCCTGGCGCATTGAATTTTTCAATGGACTGACTCCACTGCCTTTGATCTTATATTGAGTCATGTTGTTTATAATTGTGCAGAATATGACACCCTCTAAGCGTGGTACAGCTCGTCAGCAAGTGGAAAGCCCCACTTCTTCCTTGAAGAAAAGGAAGCAACTAACAATGGATGACTACGCTGCTGCATCTGTATGTTCTCACATCAAGACTAGCTTCTTCCAATAACAGTTTTAGGGGGTACCTTTTTCTTTTCTTAATAGGCAAGGGGCACTATTGATTGATAATTGATAATTTTTGCAGGGGAAGAGGCGGAAATAACAGTATGGTGTGACACCAATTTTTGCCACCAATTATATTGGCCATTGTCTTGTCACTGGAGCACTGTATATTTGCTCCACTCTCGATGCTAGTAAACATCGCTACTCCAGAATAGCTGCCTAGTTTTATTTATTTCTATTTCGGTGGGGGGGGGGGGAAGGGGTGAAGATGGGGTTGTACTTTTAGGACTAATGATAACAGTGTACAGTGAAAGCGGAGGGCATAGTTGAGAACCATCTTCAATGTATCACTTGTGAGTTGATCAGACGACTCTAGCTCAACCACAATTAATGGTTCTCATTACTTTTAATATGAAAAGTATTTTTAGGTTTTAACGTGTTCTCTGGTAAACATCTGCCATCTTAATGAGCCCGTTTCTGATGACTTAGTTGGAGCAGGTATATATTAACCCGGCGTGATAAATCTCACCTAATTTGGGATAGAGCTATGCTCACTATGTCTATTATACTAGCTTGGTTGAAGGCTGATAAAATGGGGCAACATCAGTTATTTCCCTGTTATTCTTTTGAATCAATATATATTTAATCTTTGTAAAGAATGTACTAATGTTAATGCTCATGGTAAGATGTTTCACCTCATGTTTTTTACTAGGCAAAATTTTGATTTCAATAAATTCTACTTAAAAAGTCGTAAAGGATTATATGAAAATTTACTTTTACTTGTGAGGATGAACAAAACGTTGCCAGCTTATAAGTTTATAAGTTTACTTGTGAGGAAAATTTGTTAAATTTATAAGTTTGTTATTAGTGCTGGAGATGACAATGAATTTTGGACCTGTTTTTTTTAGGATATGGATCTAGATCATATGGCTAGAATATGGATCTTGATCTGCATTTAATTCCAAGACTCAACTTGGGTTAGATCTTTTTTATGTATAAAAAGGTTGGGCTAAGTATTGTACTCCATGTCACTACTCACTAGTGGGTACTTGCCAAAATCTAGAGCTGGCAAAATGGATCTTTATTCGATATCCGACCTCAAAATACCAGATCAAGATCTAATTTTCATCTGAAAACAATAAGTTGAAATTGAATTGAAACTCGAAATAATCTGACCCGACCATGACAAAAAGACATATGCGAAACAACCCAAAGCGAACCTAATCGACTTGAAATTGGTCCGAGACATTCTCCCTCTCTTCTTCTCTCTTCCTCTAATTATGACATGAATCCAACATATACTCGATTTGAATCATTCAGAAAGGTCAAAATAGACTTTTCACTTTCAAATGGAAGGGCAAACAAAAGTTCTTGTTCTAGAAGTTAAAGATCACTTTGGAAGGTGAGTGAACTATCTTTCATTTTATATTTATCATGATAAATGGTTGTATTTTTAATCCTATTTTCTAAAATCTTAATTTATTATTCTTGAAAATTAATTGTATTCTCAATAAATATTAGTTATCTTAATAATTAATAAATATTTTTAAATTCAAAAATACTATGAAAAATCACATTTAAGGAATTGGTATAGAATGATTGGAGGCATCTAATCAACTGAATCTAATTCGATCTTTTCTTAAAACGAAAGGGATAGGGACAGGCAAGTAAAGAAGTAAGGATGCACTAGAATGCACGAATCCTATGTCTTAAGCATAGTGAGAGTAGGAATGCTTAGTAACATGCAGTCAGTCCAAGCAGTACTTTCAACAGATAAATTTTCATCAAAGATGAGAAGAAATTTTAAAACAAACGAAAACCGCTCAAATCTGTGTTGCGACAAGCACACCAGGATGCGTGGACGCAACACATGATTACAAAAGCCTGGAACGCACAAAGGACTTGTGTTGACACAAGGCTTTTGGGCCAAGTGCAAACCCCAGCCATGCGCCAAAGGTATGGTGATGCGTTGAGCGCATAGGACATGTGTGAGACGCATAAGTCACACGCTAGACGCAAGCCCGATTCTTACCATCCGTGTTGTTTTCGGCTTTTTTTCTCCTATAAATAGGCTTGTTTTCGACGGATGTTTTTCATACTTTGAAATACACTTTACAGCATACTTACATCACTCCAAATTATATACTTGCTCATACTATTTAGATACATATTCAAACACATTAAAACTCCATCGATTTCCATTCAAACTCAATTGAAGTTTCAAGATTGCTCTTCCCACATATCGTTATATAAGACCCATACGACAAAGATATTATTTCTAATGGTCAATTTCAATTTTGATTCCCTTTTTACTAACATTTATTTGTCATGATGTAGATCGTTAACGGAATTAATGCTCTCTTATATTCTTCTATAATATCTCCTTTTTTACATTTCTTTTGTCATATGCGTGCATGTATGCTAATGCTTTCATCACCGCGCATTCTTATTTTTGCTAATTACAAGACCTACATATATATTTTAACGCTATATTCACATAATTTGGACAATTAGATTATGTTCCTTGTAATTTGATTGCATAAAACATGTCACCAAAAATTAGTCTTTTGCGTGTTTAACAAACCGACAAAGATTAATTTTATATTACATCAACATATTACTTGGTTGTTAATTGCATAACACTCGAACATGAATCATATTAAGTAGACGCCATCAATGGGAGAATTTGATTCCTGATCATATTGGTGTCCTCACCCCTAAACGCAATCTTTCGTTAATTTGACCAATTATGGAGTTATGACGAGAAAATCTACAATGGATAAGTCTCTAACTTGTCCATATGATTTTGCGGTATCCCAATTAGGTTTTTGAGTCTTCAAGGACTTGTTGGCGACTTCTTCATTTCTAAACAAAACCTCTACAATGAAGTAGTCATAAACAAGCTCTTTCCTCGCAAGTAATAAAAACACGCCTACAATTTGGCGACGTCACTGACGAGGATATAAAATTAATTTTTATGAGTGGTTGAAATTCAAAAAATACGATTCATACTTGTTTTATGCTTTTGAAAAATATTATTGTAACACCCTGTAATTTTCACTCTTTATGTTGGCGTTGTTCACATTAAAATGATATTTTCTGTTAAAACAAAATAATTTATTATCAAAAACTATTTTGAAAGTGTATAATTATTTAATTATTGTATTATGTTGTTGTGATTATTAATTTAAACTATATATATATATATATTTATGTAGTAATTTCAGTAGTTATATATATAATGTCAGTATTTATTTTATCACATGGTTAGTAATTCTATAAATTTAAGTAGCGTGTGATTTTATTTTAAGTGTTAAATATATTTTGGACCGACCAACGTAACGAAATTTCAAGCCCATTCTATACACCATATGGTCCAAAATTTTTGGTGTAAAAACATGGATGAACATCTCCATTTCAACTTTGTAACGACCAAGAGATGAGGAGTCAAGCCTTCATAAACCCCCATTTAAAATTTAAATATATGGGGCATATTTTTTAGATAAAAAAAAAGTTTGAAAATAAAAATACATATATTAAAAATATAGATTTTCACTTTTTTTAACCGGTACATCTCGCGCAGATGCCGGCATAATTTAGAGAGTTCTTTTAAATCATTTTTTTAATGTAGCATTTTATCACATCATGTGTTTTGTTTGTTGGAGGCTGCGTTTAATACCGAGACCACCAAGATCTCTATGGTCTCTAGACCACCTTCATATTTGCGCCCAAAAGCTGGAAATAGTCAGGAAAAAACGTGCTTCACAACTCTTCTTCTCTCTTTCGCATTTTCGGCCATTTCTGCACACACATTTTGTTTCTTATAAGAATTGGGCGTGTGAATAGTCGAAATTCATCTACTCGGAGAGATATTACTCATGCTGTCATCATTTTTTGAAGATACTAGAAGAATTGCTCACAGTTTGCGTTTTAAGAAGACGAGTCATCCGATTTTCTTGGAGTTTTCGGGAGCAATGATATTCTCATCTTTCTCCGCCTTTATCTAGTATTATTTTCCACCAAAAATCAAGGTAACTAATGGAGAACCTTGCATGAGTACTATTCGTTTAGAAATTATTTAGTTTCAATATCTAAGATGGGTAGTTCTTATGCTAAGTTTAAGGGGTGGGTAAAATTTCATGTTATGGAATTATATGAATCTATATGAGTTTGTTGTTATTGTTGTATAAATTGCTAATTTTTATTACTGTGTTTTTGGTATCAAAAAAACATGTAAGTAGATATTCATGATAATTCATGTCAGGGAAATAGTTAGGAAACCTTTATATCATGGATTTATTTTTAATAATTATATTTAAGCATGATTTTAGTGAAGATCATAGCAAGTTAGTGGTGGAATCTTGTTTCATGGTGTTGGGTAATGATAAGATGCAGTTTGGTTAGTTGTATGCTTGGGGTTGCTTCATGAAACATGGTTGCAGCAACTTGGATGCTTGGTGTGTGCTATTTTGTAGGTTATATGTGATGTGTGTTGTACGTATTGGTGCTTGTTGTCACTGTATGATGTTGCTTGATATTTATTTTAATTTCCCTTGTTGGTGAGTTGTACTTGATTACTTAATGGCATATATTATTCGTGAGAGTTTCAGTTCATGTATTGCTTATATTGTAGCAGGTGTTTGGCTGCACACAGTATGTTAGATGTCCTTAATACTTTTCTCTTTGTGATGAATTCCTTGGTCTGTACTATTTACTCATTGAACTTTCTTGAAATATAATTAGGCAGATTATTTGTGGTGAGAATTACTCCTACTTATTTTAATTATAATAGATATAACACACCTTTGTTCTACAGTAGTTAAATTCTAGTATAATGGTCAGATGATTTGTTTGAGGGAATTACTTCCACCTTTGTTAATTAGTAAATTAATATATTACTATCGTTATGTGTTTATATGAGTTGAATGATATATTTACTTATAGTTATATATATTGTGAGTATCTTATATACATTTATGATGGTCTGGTTTGTTTGTATTAAATTGGGAGTATAATAATGTTGTACTTTTATAAATCAATATCTAAGCTGTTGACGTTACAGTACTCGAGGTGGTTTACATAGAAGAATTGGAGAAACCGATTTTGAGAGCTTCTCGAACAAGTCAAAGAGTTCGAAACATGAAAGTATTAAACTCTCCTTCTCTTGTGCATGGTACGGATGAAAGTATTGATGATGATGAAGTTCGAGTGATTGCGAAAAAAGTCTATGATGCTTGCTTTCCTCCATCTAGGGAACAATCTCCTTTTCTTATGGACACCATTCCTCCTACCATTTCATCGCCACCTAAAACTGCATCTCCACCTCCTTCAACATCACAAAACACTCCAATCCCTCCTCCTTCTAAATCACCTCCATCTCCTGTCCCCAAAGGACAAAAACCTACACCTGTTCCCATCTCAAAGGAACAACCTGCTGTTCCTAATCCTAAGGAACACCCCGCCGAAACCAACCCACATAGTACCTTCCCTTCTTCATCCCAAAACCCTACCATTGGTGCTCCTTACACTTAGCTCATGCCCGAAGGTTGGATTACTTGTTTACATTGGTGATGGGTCACTGGGAAGCAATTATGGAATTCGCAAATGAAGCAAAGGGTGTGAATGGGTTAGTGCAAGGATTGATGAACAAGTTTGACAATGCTTTGGATGGTCAAAAGTTGATTATGGAGCAACTTGGAGATATGACCAAATCCCTCCAAAAGATGAACAAGAAATTGATGATGGAGGATATCGTGCTCAAGTTTGATAAAACCGTTGAAGGCAATCATAAGGAAGTGATGACTAAGTTGGATGATATGGTGGAAGAAGTGGTCGAACAACCTTCCTCTCCTAACCCTTAAACACTCGTCTTAGTTTAGTTTTCGTATTATGGGAACAAACTTTTTGTTTTGTGTCTTTTCTTTCTTTCCTTTGCATGCTACAACGGAACTATGTTAATTTGATAATTCTAAGTTGAATCTTTTTGCATGTGTGCGTCTCTTGAATGGCTAATATTCTTGCATTGCGGTTTTTGAGAGTTGAATGCTTTATTTGTTTATACTAATCAAATTATTTCTCACAAAGTTTGGTGGTGTGATGTGTTTTGATAGATAAATTTCATCTTTTCGAAATCGCGGAAAAATGTTTTTTAAGATGCCAAAGGGGGAAAGGGAAAGGCAATAAGAGTAAATAATTCTCTAGTCATGTTTCATGTGCTCAAGTTCATTTCAAATCGTTTTTTCTCTTAGTTACAAAATAAAATAAAAAGTTCATTAGAATTTAGCTTAGTTGAATTACTTTGTTAAAAGAGTTTATATGACTTATTTAAATTATATATTATATTGTATATGTCTTTTGTTGCCATCTTCAAAAAGGGGGAAATTGTTGACCCTTGAGTTTTGAATATGACTTAACCACAAAAGACATATTGTATTTTATTTCTGTTATTGCTAGGTAATTCGTTCTCGAGCAAAGAGAATACTTGATCGAAGATTAAAATGGAGAATTAATCAAAGATCGAAGTGAATATATTCGAATGATAAAGTATCAAGCTTGGAGTGAAGATTAGAATACAAACAGAACTTGGTTCTGTTCCCATGTAACGAACAGACATTGGCATAATTAGGAATAAGGTTAAGGAACAAACTTAGAAAAACCTTAAGGAACCCCTAATACTTCCTAAGTGATGCGCCTAACATAATGTGTGCGCCCAACTGATTAGTTAGGAGTCCTAGGTTAGTTTTGACTAGATCCACTATTTTAAGGAGTTTGTTAGGAATAGATTTAAATTGATTTTTTGATTTAATTAGAATAAATATCAAACCGCTTTAAATTTTATCTTTTATATTTTAATTAAACCAAAAGATTTTATTTTCAAAATCAAATATAATTTACGGTTATAAAAAGATTTTCTTTCTAAATAAAAAAATGATTTTTCAGTTTTAATTAACTTATTGATAAAAATATTTTCCTAAATACTATTTAAAGTAAATATTTTATTTAATCTGCAAGAAATCAGTTATCACACCTAAACACTACTGCTACACATTTGTAGTTAGTGGTTAGTGGGCTTAGTTAATTATTTTCCAAGTCTTAATTAATTTAATTAGCTTAATTATTCCCTAATTGTTTAAAATCACGTAATACTTACTGCTTATTATTCTTAAGTTAAGTAGTGGGGTGAGTGGTTAATTACTACTCAAGAAATATTTAATATAAACTAATTAATTAATTAAAGTCATGGACATCATGGGACAATAGATTAAGTAGTGGATAAATTATGTCTTGCCTAAGTTCTCTATAAATAGGCGTCTAAACCTTAAAACAAAGTGTGTCTGACTTCGCTAAACATACTTAGTTGTCTTAAGAGTCAGTGCCGTTCCTAATAGAATTCATACTTACTTTATTCGAGTTATTACTCTTCCATTGTCTTACAAATTGTATTTTTGGGTAAAGGGTTTGAGTGATCTCTTGTAAGTGTGAGAAGCTTTGAGTGAAACAAGAGAAAGAGAAAGAGAAAAGAACTTTGAGAGGAACGACAGTTGTGAGAACTGTTGTTGGAAACTTGAGTTTAGTAACTTAATTTGTGGCTCGAGAGAAAAGTAATAGGACTGTAAACAGAGTTATTTTGGCCTATTATAGTGGAAAGTTTGAGTTAAAATCCCTTGTGGTCGAGGTTGTTTCTTCCTATTGGGCCTAAGAAGTTTTTCCTCGCTAAAATCTCTCATGTTCCCATTTTGTGTTCCCAAGTTAACTTTTAATTAATTCCGCAAAAAGTATAGCTTATTCTCTCACTGTGATTCACCCCGCCTCTTATAGTGCTCATATTATACAACAATATCAAACATAGATCTTGATTTTAGTGGAACTACATACTTTTCTTGTTAATTTAACATTATTGATTGATTGTTTACTATATTCAACATGCTTTCCCCTCAAATTAGGTTAGAAATATCGAAAAACGACCAATAAACCGACAAAACGAAAAAACCGCTCCGCGAAAATGATGCACCAAACACATGAAGCTTGTGTCACATGCAAGTAGTGTACGCCTAACGCACCAAGTTGCATGGCGCGCAAGATGCATATGCTAGACACACATTGCTTGCGTTGCACGTAACTCATTTGCGTGTGGCGCAAGCTGGCCAACTTCATGACGGTTCAATTTCGTCTGTTTATTTGCCAGATTTCATCTATCTTCGCATTATCGTTCATGATCACTTTCAGGTCATCTTTTCCAAACAAAACTCACCTAACTCAAACACAAAAATCAATCTTTTCATACATATCATCTAAGGTCGAGTCTATCCTAAAAGTGCATCTAGATAAATGGTCATGATAGAGTTCGAGTCGTCATGCATCTCGTCCCATCCCATCTTATCCATTCTATCAAACTAATATTCTCTAACTTATCTATCCAACTATGTTTCATCCATTTCAAAAATATATTTTTTCAAAATCAATCCTACCACACCTCTTCAATTCTATCTTATTCGACAACATTTATTTTCAAAAACAGTATTCTGAGATTAATCTATCATTAATCACCATCAACTTTTCCAATAAAAGATAAAAACAAAGGGGTCCTCTTCAAAAAATGAATTTTGAAAATTATAAGCCTAATCTAATCCTATCAACTCCAATCCAATCAATAATCCAATCCAATACCAAAATTGCATTCATCTTAGCCCATATACATTAGAGTCATTTCTTTCATCTTAGGGCCATTCAAGTTTGATTCCATGCATTCATATTAGGCCCACTAGGATTAGAGTCCATCTTAGGCCCATATAAGTCTAGCACATATCAACATTTGGACCCATTTGCATCTCTATGTGAATCCTACTCAATGTCAAGTTCCATAGGTCTAATCAAGTCTAATTCTAGTCCATTCCAAAGGCAAGTTCATGTGTGCTCCCAACCAAGTCCAAAGTTTAAGTCCATAAAGGCCCAATACATATCCTCAGTCTAGTGTGCCTCTTTATGTAAGCCATAGTCAAGTCCAATTTCAAGCCCATATAGGATGAAGTCCAAACTCTAAAACCCCTCAATCCTTATTGTCTAGTCTGCTTACTCTAAATTAGATGTGTTTGATGGGTCGGAGGCCATTTTCAGCCTTGATTTGACCCATTTGTATAATGGCCTTAGACGGTCGGACCCAAAGAGGGTCGGGCTGAAAACGAGTTGTTGGGAAAATATAGTGGTGGGGTGAAAACGGGCATAAAGAGGGATGAAGAGAGGGCTTTGTCTCATCTTACTCTCTCTCCTATGACTCTCTCTCTAGAATTTCATTTTTTTGCAGCCATTTTTCCTCCATAACGAAAACCCTCACTTTCTCTCTCTTTCTCTCTTGAATTTCATCTTCAAATCACTTTCTTCTTATGAGCCTCTTCATCTTCACTGTTGCAAGGGATTCTGAAACCATGGTTGTGGATTTTGTAACCAACGCCTAAGGTTCTGCAACCATTACTGCTTACGCCATTTTTTATTCTTCTTACTTTTTATCTCTTTGTTATCTCTCTAAATCTCTTTCTTTTCTCTTTCTTCCCTTGTCTCTCTTCAAGAATGCTAATGCTTGGTTATGAGCAAATTTTAGAAATGATTGATGATTGACGTTGCTGGAAATCCATACATGCGGTTCTCTATATATATAGAGATTCCTGGAATAGGGAAACCAGAATATGACTAGACACGTGTTGTTGTGCTAAACTGAAATAGGACTGGGTTTGTCGTGCAGGGCTGTGCTTGAAGGACCTTAATCCAACTAGTCCCATATAGCTTATGTATATGGCCCGACCCGATAAAGTTAGTCCCCGTCCCGTTGAGAACATCTACCCTAAACGTAAGCTCAAAATCTAGTCACCTTTTAGTCCAGCAAAGCTACTCACCCTTAATACCATAATGACACCCTAGCGAAGCTAGTCATCCTTAATACCATCATGATAACCTTTGAGTTTAGTAAAGCTATTCATCCTTAAGACCATAATGATAACCTAGAAAAGCTAGTCATCCTAAAGACCATAACGACAACCTTTGAGTTTAGCGAAGTTACTCATCCTTAAGATCATAACAACACCCTTTATACATAGCAAAACTATTCATCCTTAAGACCATAACAAAACCCTTTGAGTTTAGCGAAGCTACTCACCCTTAGGACCATAACGGCACCCTTAGTGAAACTAGTCATCCTTAAGACCATAATGGTAACCTTTCAGTTTAGCGAAGCTACTCACCCTTAAGATCATAACAGCACCCTAGCAAAGCTAGTCATCCTTAAGACCATATAGGTACCCTCCGAGTTTAGCGATGCTACTCATACCTTGAATCCATAACAACCCAAGTCCTCTAGTGTAACGAAGCTAGTCCACTATAAGTCCATAACGACCCAATCCTCGAGTTTAGCCAAGCTACTCCTCTCCAAGTCCATAAAATCTCAAATCATCGAGTCTAGCAAAGCTAGTCTACCCTAAGTCCATAATGGCCCAAAAACTTTGAGTCTAGCGAAGGTAACCTCTCTAAGTTCATAATGGCCCAATCTTCGAGTTTAGCGAAGCTAGTCCTCCCTTAATCCATAACAACCCAAATCGAGTCTGGTGAAGTCAATCACCCTTGAGTCCATGAAGGTAACCCTTAAGTCTAGTGAAACTAGCATTCCTTTATGATCATAAAGGCCTAGTCATTAATTCCTGCCTGCTTACATTAGTCCAGTCCATGTATGCATATTCTTATATTAAAGCCTATGTCTCCATCATAGTTAAGCCTATGCTATTCCAAAACCCATATCCATTTCAAATCTTCCATCTCAAAAGCATTTATCTTTTTCGTTCTCATTTCCATTTCTCGTTTTAAAATTCATTTCTAAAAACTTAAAAGTCAGGTCCATTCAATTTATGTTCAACAGAAGTCGTGAGGTTACAACTTTGGAAGACCCATCAAGAAGAAAAAGTGAGCCCACTCTAAGACTCATCAAGCGCATTATCACCACCCCGATTTCCTTAGAGTCATGACGTTGCTTTTGACCATGTTCTCAATAGAGTCGAGATCATTTTTATCGGGTCTACTCCAAACCCTGCACCTAAAAAATCTAAAAGGTTTAATAATCTAAACTTCTAGTGGAAATTCCATTTGATATCAAGTGTTGGATCCTATAAATGCACTACAAAACATGGTCGATGACAATATACTTTTAATACCTCCCACAACAAGAATCAACAACACCATTATGCAGTGTATCCCCAACTCAATAGGCTTAGTTATTTATTTTCGGATATCTTGGTTAAGTCAAAGATTCCTTGCCTAAGCTATTTATGTCTTTTTCCATCAAAACTATGTCAATCTAGGAACTTCATTTATTATAGCTTTCTATTTTCATAAATATCATTATATTTTCTTTTGAATTTCATTAGCCTTCCATCATTTTATGTATTCTTCTAATTCAATGATTAAATTTAAATTAACTAAATGACCTTGATAAAGATAAAAAAGGTTAAAAAAATAAATTAAAAAAGGACATACTTTGGATTATTAGTTATTTCTCTCCCTCCATCATTCCAAAAAATAAACCATCATCCATAAACCATCTCCATGCAACCCGAAATAAAAAATAACATACATAAGCCATCATCTTCCTAATTCTTAACCAGAAATAACCCTTTAGTTCAAAGCTCCACAAAAAGGCTTGCACACATATAAAAAAGATCAATGCCAGTCAAAATGAAAAAGAAAGAAAAATGTAAAAGAATATTCAAAGTGCACAAAAAGAAAAAGGCAAAGGCTAAAAAGTTAAGCTAGGGGGCCTGCACACATGTTCTAGCCCTCATTTCAAACCCCTTCAATCCATCAAAACACCTTAAAACCATAAACCTTACCTTGACATAAAAAGGAATCGTAATCCTTACCTTTCCCATCCAATTAAACCTTCATCCAAATCCCTAAACCTTAAACCCTTTCAGCCCTCATATCAATCCTAACTCCTGCTTAAGGTATGTCCAAGCCTAGACAAAAGTTACGGTACAAAAAAATCAGGTCAAGAACTACGAATGATCTTATTCTTCATGAATACGTAGGAATCCTCATCTCAAGGTTCAACCGCTTTAATAAAATAAATTAATTCAAGGTCTTATGATTTGACTTTCTAGAATTCAAAAACATACTATTTTTAGACCTCGACATAGACTCGAGTCTGAACCTAGCCAAGTCTAAGCCTTTTCCCACCTATATCTTTTCATCCTTCTAAAAATTTTCAATCCTAACTCTCCTTGTCCTGAAAGGACTCTATGATAATTCCATGGTCTCAGGCCATATCCAACTTTGCCTACATTAACGCCCAGTGAATAAACTTCGTATGCTCCTCTGAATGCTCAGTTCAAGACAAGTAGCTTCTAGTATATGCTCAGAGTGCCTAATTCAAGATAAGCTTACCAAATTGGGGGCTATTTATGTATGTGGTGGTTCCTCCAAATCAAACTCCCAAAGAATTGTAATATGCTGAACTCACTTGCGGTCCCCGATTATTTATCAAAACGGTTCTCGATAATCAACCTATAAATTTCTATCAATCTAGACCTCATATCTTTGTAAAACCTCGATCTTGCATACACGTTCTCTCCTTACCAGCTTTGCATAGCCATGAACTTGCATAATATTTTATGCATCCTTAGAGAGTATAAGATTGCATTACTAGATCATTATATGCATTATTATCCGAGTTGTTTGCACCTATCTGCTAACATCTTCTCCAGCAGATAAGCCAATTGCTTGTAGTTATGTTTTGCAGACTAAGTTTATTTCATAGAAACTGGCGATACATAATCCAATTCTAGACAGTAGAGTGTTTAGAATTGCTCTTCGGCCCGACACAAATTCTTTAACTTTCAGTTTAATGAACCTTAGTCAAAGTAGGGGCTTCAATAGACACAAAATTGTGTTTTTCCATTGAGTATCCAATGATGAAACATACCGTCGTCCTAATTCGTCTGATCCAGAGGAAGAACAATCTGAAAAGCTTAGCATAAAAACATTTTAAGAAGCTCTATTTATTTGTTTATAACAACTTCGAGCCCACTTTTAAGAGCCCGATTGTTCGGGATAATTAATTGTATTTTTAGTGCCGTTTTCCAAAATTCCAATTATTTATTGCTGATAAGTAATTATATTTTCAATAAATATTAGTTATTCTTGATAATTAAGAAAATTTCCTAAATTCAAAGATATTATGAAAAATCAGGTTTTTATATGTAAAGATAGCTGATTTCAGATTTCAAAAGATAAAATTTCATCAAAGATAAGAAGGAATGTTTAAACGAACCAAAAACCACTCAGATTTGCGTTGCACCAAGCGCACGACGATACTTCGACGCAATACAGTGGCAGTTAAAAAAGGCAGAACACTGTAAGGACTTGTGTTGATGCGTCGAGCGCATGGACCATGCAGGGGACGCATGAGCCTTGGGCCGGATGCAAGCTCTGTTCTTATCCTCCGTGTTGTTTTTAGCTTTCTTTCTTCTGTAAATAATCTTATTCTCAACAAACGTTTTTCATACTTCGACATACACTTTCCAACACACTTACATCACTCCAAATACTCTCTCATATACATATTCAAACTTTTATTCAAACACATTAACTCGATCAATTTGCATTTAAACTCGAAAGAGCTTCAAAAATTGCTCCTTCCGTGGATCATTACACAAAACCCAGGGGACAAAGGTATTATCTTGAGGGTCAATTGCAGTTTAATTCCTTTTTTTTTCACTAACAATTTACTTGTCATGATGTAGATCATTAAAGAAATTCACGTTCTCTTCTACATTCTTTTCTAATCTCTCCTTTTTTTTTTTTTTTGATATTTTGTAACATATTTCTTTATATTAGTCATATGCATTCTTGTATGCTTTCATCATGCACATGCTTATTTTGCTAATCACAAGACCTAAATGTTCTAGCCCATAATTTAGATGATTTGGACATTGCATAATAGCATGCCATCAAAAATTAGTCTTTTACGTGTTTAATGAACGAACACAGATTAATGATACATTAACATATTACTTGGTTGTTTAATTGCATAACACTCGAATATGAATCATATTAAGTTGAGGCCATCAATAGACGAATTTGATTCCTGATCATATTCGTACTTTCACTCCGGATGTAATACTCCATATTTTTGGGAGTTAGTTTTTATAAATAAGAAAATTTAAATAATAAAGCGAAAGTCTTTTAATACTATTTAAAGAAAAAAATAGTTTAGGTAAGCCTACAATTATAATTTAACTATACAACCTACTTTTTGTACCTAATCATATTTTAATTTGGTTTTGTTTTATCTTCCAAATAAATAAAATAAGAAATAGGAATTTGAGTTGGAAACAAATCCTATTACACCTAGGTTAGTAGTTACTCATGCTATAAATAGGAGATAAGAAAGAAAAAAATAAATAAAAAAATAATAAAACCCTAACTTTTTCCTATCAACCGTTTTCCTCCCTTCTTCCGTCAAATATTTTCTCTCTCCTCTCTTCTTCTTTCTCGTAAGTCTTCTCCTCCCATCCCCTGAATTTTGTTGGCCTTTGAGAAGGTCGTGCTGTGTGTGTGTGTGTGGTGTGCGACGCAAAGAGTGCTAGCGGGTCAAGAAGTACGAATCCCCGCTGCTGTCGTGCGAGCGAAGTGTGTGCGCGAGTCATTGCTCGAGGGTTGTGCTAGCGAAGTGCATGGTGTATGTGTTGTGCATCGAGTGCTACTGTGTGTGCTGGGCGGTTGAGGCGAGTGTGTGTGCAAAGCCTTCGAAGGTGTGAGGGCGAGAGTTCGAGTGTGAGGAGTCGAGGGTGTGTGTGCATTGTGTGAGTCGTCGGTGCAGAGGAACGAGAGGGTCGAGGGTGAAGGTGCGACGATGTGTATGAAGGTACGAGGTTCGAGTGTGGGTGGCTCGAGTGTTATGTGCGAGTCGCGCGAGTGCGTCGAAGCTCATGGTGTGTGCGAGCGTTGTGTGCCATGCGTGCGAGTGGTGTGCGAGTGCGGTGGTGCGTGGCTAGTGTGCTGCCAGAATTCCATCGCCGGTAATTGTCGCCGGCGAGTCACTTCGGTATAAAGAAAATAAAATTCTTCTTTAATACGTTAGTTAAATTGTAAAATCTGATTTATGTAATTCATACATGTATATCTTGGATTAAGTTGTAATTATAAGAAAAGTATGAGTTAAGTAAAAGAAATCAGATTTATAATTGTATTTGTAGTTCTTATAATAATTCTATTATTCAAATCTGATTTTTGGTAATACTTGTGCATAATGGTTTAAGTTGGGTTGGTAAATAAAGTATAGTAAAAGTTAAAGGAATTCAGATTCTTGATTATACTAGTAGTTCTTAGAATGATTTTATTTCGTAATTCTGATTTTAGTACACCCATGTATATTTGTGTAAGTTACCAAAAATCAGATTTGCAAACATATTATTCAGTCTCAAATATGTTAGTTTCAATAAAGTTTATGAAAAGAATGTTTAAATAACAAGAATGTGTATTTTATTATTCAAAACACCAAGTTTTACATAGTTAGTTAAGCTGATTTTTATGTTATTAATATCAAGGACTTATCACTGAAATACTTTTATTATTTCCATTAGGTCCCAATTTCATAAGCGGAACATTTAAGTAGTCAGCAAAGATTCTTCGTTACAAGGTACGTACGCGTACTAGTTTAGTTGGATATGTTAGTATCATGTTAGGTTATGAATTCTTTCATTGGAACCTAGAATCATGATAGTGAACAATTCTATGATTATGATTGATGAGATTGTTTGGTAACATGAAATCGATTGGAAATCTGTATGTATTACTTGGTTGTATAACTTGTAAATTTGATTGCATTATTATTGGAATGCGTAATTCTTTTGTATCACAAGCATGAAATGTATTGGATTGGAATCCTATGATTTAATGTTGTAACAAGCTAAGGATGTTATAAGAACTAAAGAATTGAGTAGTGTATCTAAGAAGGAAAATTAATTGATTATATATTTAATTAATGTTTTGTGATTGAATAACACTAAGAAGGATATTTAGCGATAAACTTGTAGTTGGAATCCCTACAAGTAATGAACAATGGGGGGGGGGGGAGTGTGGGACTTGTTCTACACTCCTATGCAAGCCTACTCTGTCGACATTAGTGTCCTTATAAATTTTGATAACTCAAGTAGGCGAAAGGTTCTGTACGATCTTGGGGGTATGCATACTAAGATGACGGATGTGGGACAAAATGAAGCAATATTTACATTCCATCTAATAGACCAAGCTGTCTATTAAGGATTAAGTAGCCCTTATGATTCTAGAAAGATGACGGTGCCCACTCGTTTGCAACTAAATTATAAAATAATAAAATGTAATACTCCCGTAATATCATGTCTAGGAATGTTTCTTATTGTTCTGATTATGCTTAGTATATTATTTCACTATTTAAGTACGTACTCAACATAATTAATTGTTTGTTATTTGTGTTTGTTTGTTGACATGTGATGAACCATTGATACTTCAATGGGAAGTAGATTAGGTATGATGGTGTTGCTGCATGAGTTCAGGCATACAATGGATATTCTTTAGTTATAAACTTTTAAATGTTTTTGTTGAACTTATAGTATTATTATAATCTACTTAGTTAATGGTTTGAATAAAAAGGGGTCAATGATTCCCGAGTTGTAAGTAATTTATTATTCCCGCTGTAGTTTAGTTTTCATAATAAGGATTAAGTTAATTTCTTCAATTCAATTAGCCTTGCGTTCCACCGTGGCGGTAACACTCACAAAGTCAATGCGACGTAGTTTAGACGTTTATGGATTTTGGGGGTGTTACATCGGATCTCAATCATTCACTCATTGACCAATTATGGAGGCATAACGGGGTAATCTATGTTGGATAATTTCCTAAGTTGTCCCTATGATTTTTCAATATCCAGCACTAGTAGAATAAATGCTTATTGCTGCGGTGATATTGCTGTGGTTTTACCTATACACATCAATATATCACGTAAAAAGAAAAGTAAAAATAGAAAATAACAATATTGCTGCGGTTCCCGCCCAAAACCGCAACAATATTGTTCCACGGATACTTTTTGAAAAAATGTGGGAACCTAGAGACAGCAAATATTGCTACGGTTTTGGGCGAAAAACCGCAACAATATATTAAAAAAATATTTTAAAGATATATTGCTGCGGTTTTCCGCCCAAAACCGCATCAATATCTGCTGCTCCTCTCACTTACCAAAAAAAACGCACGCGGGATTCCTTAAACAATCTCTCAAAAAATTCGATATTCTCCAAGTCTCTCTCTCTCTCCTCTCACACTCTCTCACACTCCGGCGAGTTTGTTACCAACGACGTTTGGTTCTGGCGATTGCTGCCGACTGTTTTCCGACGAGGGTTTTTATAATTCGCTACTCTTCCTTCGTTTTGGGTCGTCCGTTTCTCCTCACTTCTCCACCGCATTTCCTCATGCGGCGCCACTCATTCACCTCCGGCGCCACTCCTTCACCTCCAGTGCCACTCATTCACCGCCGTCGCCACTCCTCGAATTTCCGACGAGGGTTTGTCATTTTAGGTTAGTTTTTTTTAAATTTTTCTTAATTAGTGTTTTAATGAAAATTTTAGCTTAAATTGTAGTTTAAAATGCTTAGTATGAAGTATATATATGAATACTTATAAGATTTGAGTATTAAAAACTGATTTTGCGATGATTTTGCTTAAGTTTTTGTATGCCCTAAAATGTATACGAGATTGTTTATGCTTAAGTTCTTGTGATGTTTTTACAATTCTTTGTTTAAAGTGATATGCAATGCCTTTTATATTGATAGACTCACCAATGGGAGGGGAAGGGAAATCTAAGGAATGGTTTGGTACTTGTTGTTTGGTGATAACTTGAAATCGCTTGAATGCGATTATTGTTTGGTGAATACTTGGAATTGCTTGAATGCGATTGTTTTTATGTACATCATATTTCCTAGATATCCGTTCAAGACTTACTCATTAGGAGTAAGTCTTGAATAGTCCTCGTTTTGGAAATGTTCTTAAACGTCATATCTCACTTATGTGGTGAATGTGTGTTGATTCTTTGATTCTAAGTGAAATACGGTTAGTCATTTCCCTAATTTTTTCTCCGGGTACATATAAGATAAACAATTATCTTTATCGTGTACTTGGAGAACTGAAGGGAAATGCTGCCGAATTTTACTTAAAATCAAAGATGATACATGCATTCACTAGCGGGATTGGACGTTTAAGGATGGGTTAGGTTAGAGTGATAAGGACCCAATGGAAGCGTGCATTGAATATTAGTTTGTTGTGTTGGTGTTATGTGAATTTTTTAATTGATAATAATTTGTATGTATGTATGTATGTGTTGGGGTTTTTAGAAATGGATCGAAGTTGCATATATGGAAAGTGGAATACGTTGGAGTTCGTAGAAGGTGTGAATGAGTTTTGTGAACGTGATGTAAAACATCAACAACTTACTTGCGAGGCTGAGATTTATTGTCCATGTGTTGATTGCTACAATGTGAATATGATTTCTGATATTAGGACCATAAGGGATCATATAATTCGTCGTGGATTTAGGGTTGAGTATTATATTTGGTTATGGCATGGTGAGAAGTGAAAATATACTCAGAATAGGGTTAATGTTGATGTTGGCACTAGTAATTCATTAGAGATTGATATGTCGAATTTTGGGTTGAGAATGAAGTTGTGATTGAAGATCATGTTAGGATTGAAGGTGATGATGTAGTAGGTGATGAAAATGACAACGGAGATAATAGTGACACTGAGGATGAAGAGTTTGGTGATGATTAGGTGAGATGTTGAAGGGGTTCGTGACCATTTAATGAGCGGCCACGAGTGTTTGACAGTTTGTCTGAAGCTGCTGGGAAACCCCTTTATCAGGGTGTACAAAATACACTCAATTGAGTGGGGTTTTAACTCTTTTCAACATAAAAGCGAAACATAATTTACTGATGTAGGCTTCACAGAACTCTTAGAAGCTTTACAAGATATGTTTCCTGAGGTTAATTTGTTACCAAAATCTACCTGCTATGCCAAAAAATTAATGTCTCCTTTGGGTTTGGAATATGAGAGGATCGATGCATGTCCGAATGATTGCATGTTATATCTAAATGAGTATGCGGACCTTTATGAATGCCCGAGGTGTGGTAAGTCCCGCTACAAATTGCCGGATGGGGTTGAGCCCGGACCGGATAATACGGGTCCTTTTGCAAAAGTGTTGTGGTATCTTCCAGTTGTGCCAAGGTTCAGGAGGCTCTTTTCTATCAAAGAAGATGCACAAAACCTAAGATGACATGCTGATCGAGAAAGAAAGATGGGATGCTTAGGCATCCAGCAGATTCTCCTCAATGGAAAGCTATCGATTCCAGATATAGAGAATTTGGTAGGAAGCTAGGAACTTGAGACTTGCATTGTGTACGGAGGAATGAACCTTACGTACTTTGAGTAGTCAACATAGTACTTGGCCTGTTCTTTTAGTGATATACATCTTCCTCCATGGTTGTGCATGAAGCGAAATATATATGTTGTCTCTTTTAATTTCTGGGCCTAAGCACCGGGAAATGATATAGACATATATCTTGCACCTCTCATCGAAGATCTCAAAAAATGTGGGACGAAGGTGTTATGGTGTTTGATGCGTATTCTAATGAAGATTTCAGGCTTCGTGCTATGCTATTCTGTACTATAAATGATTTTCCTGCTTATGGGAATTTATCGGGGTATAAGGTCAAAGGAAAAAAGGCATGTCCCTTTGTGAGAATGGTATGGAGGCTACACATTTGCCACATTGTGGAAAACATGTCTATATCATTAATAGGCAATTCCTACATAGTTCTTATCCATATCGAAAGAAAAAAGCACCATTTAGCGGGTTTGTTGAATATGCTCCAGCTCCTAGACCGTTAACCGGAAAAGAAGTTTATAATCGTGCTAAGGGGATAGGAACATATTTGGTAAGGGGTTAAACCTTCGGAAGATGATGGTGTCATTTGGAAAAAAGAGTCTATATTCTGAGACTTCTTTATTGGAAATACTTACCAGTTAGACATTGTCTCGACGTAATGCATATTGAAAAAAATGTTTGTGATGCAATTATCGTACTCTGTTGAATATGCGAGGAAAGACTAAGGATGGTCTTAAGTTCGTAGAGATATGGAGAAATTGAAGATCCGGCCTAATTTATGGCCAAAGGTTAAGGAAAAAGCTAAGAAAGGAAAGGGAACAACAACGTATTTGCCTCTATCTTGTTATACATTGTCTAGGAAAGAGAAACAATTGTTATGTGAGTGTTTAATCGGTATTAAGGTTCCCACTGGATACTCATCTAACATGAGAAGACTTGTTTTCATGACTGATCTAAATTAATTGGTTGAAGTCCATGACTGTCATGTGATGATGCAAGTGTTTTTGCCGATTGCAATACGCGGGATTCTTCCAAAACATGTCAGGCTTGCTATCACGAGGTTGTGTTCATTTTTCAATACCATATGCAACAAGGTACTTGATCCTGATAAGTTGGATGCTTTGCAAAATGAGGTGGTGATCACATTTGTCAATTTGAGATGTATTTTCCACCTTTTTTTTGACATTATGGTTCACTTAGTCCTTCATTTGGTAAGGGAGATTAACTGTGTGGTCCTTGTTTTTAAGATGGGCATACCCTTTTGAGAGACATATGGTTCTTTGAAAAAGAAAGTGAAGAATCCAGCAAGACCATAGGCGAGTATTATTCAAGGAACAATTGCCGAAGAGGTTGGAGGATATTGTTCTTCTTATTTTGCTAAGGCTGTGACGATAGGTCTTCCAAAGTCCAGACACGAGGGTAAATTAGAAGGCAAAGGTGGGGTCAGAATGTGATATATTTCACCTTCATTGAGTGAGTTGAATAAAGCTCATCTTTTCGTGTTGCACCATGTTACTGAAGTTAATCCATACTTAGAAAGACATATGCGTGAATTGCGTCACAAAAATCCGTCAAAAGTGGAGAGGGCATTGATGAATGAGCATAACAAGTCGTTCATCGACTGGTTTCACAATAAAGTAATTGGTGAACTGTCTGCAAACAACCATCATGTACCTGACACAATTAAGTGGTTGGCATACGGTCCATGTGACAGTTTTAACTCGTATGAAGGGTATGATATCAATGGTTATACCTTTTACACTGAACGTTAGGATAATAAATCAAAGGTGGTCCGGAATTGTGGGGTTTCAATGGTTGCATCATCTAGGGAGTATGTGAGTGCAAAGGATAAAACTTCGATTGATGCTAAACAATCATATTATGTGATCATTCAAGAAATATGGGGGCTCGATTATTGTGACTTCACTATGCCTATTTTTCAATGCAAGTGGGCGGATAATAGACGTGGTTCGCAAACGAATGAGTGCGGTTTTACTCTACTCGATATGAGTCGTCTGCGTGACATTGAAGAACCTTTTATCCTCGCATCACAAGCAAAACAAGTGTTCTATGTATTTGATCTTGTAGACACTCAGTGGTGCATTGTTGTTAATGGTAAAAGGCGAATTTTAGGAGTAGGTGATGTTCACGACGAAGAAGAATATGATAAGTTTGGTGATATCCCCCCTTTCTCAATCCCAAATGATGATATGATGAATGTGTCTGATACTGAAAATGGTTACATGCGAATGGATCACCAAGAAGGTATAACGATCATCGAGCAACCTATTGACAGAAATTAAAGGTAAAAAATGTTCTATGTGAGTAAATTTGAATTATAAATTGATGTACTTATAATAGATTTCGTTACAATAATGTGATGATGTATATTGTTTTAAATTTCGTTAACACTTTTTATTATTTCTATGTATATGCTACAGATATTGCTAGTGACGGTTTGAGCGATCATTCATCGGAGTCCGATGCACCTTTTCACCCAGAAAAGGAGGCTGACAAGGGAGAGGACAGTGATCGTGCTGCAGATGCGTTTGATACTTGGATGGAGAAGATGGAACTAGATGCTGATAGGAATGCTTTACTTGACATTAAGGTGACATATGATCAGCAGCCACCCCCCTCAGGTTCGCATTTATTTGATTATTGTAAATATTGAATATGTAATTTACTTGTCTGTTCTCTAATTTAATTTTCTTATTTCGATTCTTAGATCCACGTTAGACCACTGCATATTATGGTGCACAAGGGAGCGGGAAGAAGTCAAGTGGGAATCCAAAGGCATCTAGAAAGAGTAAAAGAGGTCCCACGGCGAATCTTCATAACACAAGAGATATGGTCTTAGAGTTTGATGATTTGGGAAGACCAACAGGTAAATAGTTATACTTTATCATGCTTATTACAATTTTATGTTTGGATTTCTAATTATTTGCTTTATTAGGTCAATGGTGAGTCAAGTATGGTATTTGGATCGATCTTTCTATACGGAAGCTTAACATAAATTGTTCATGGAGACACATTTCTCATACCTTGTTGGATTTGATGTGGACAGACACTATGGTAAGACAAGTTGGAACCAAAAGAAGCCATTTTAGCCCATTTTGGGCCACTTTCCTTCCAAATGAAGGAATATGAATAGTTTAATGCTAGTTTAAGTTGTAAACACCTCAAACATATCATATATACTTAGTTTCATGTGTTTAATGATAGTTTTTATTGGTAATAGCAGATATAGACAAATTGGAACCAAAATAAGCCATTTTAGCCCATTTTGGTCCATTTTCCTTCCAAATGAATGAATATGAAAAGTTTCATGCTAGTTTAAATTGTAAACACCTCTAACATATCATATATACTTAGTTTCATGTGTTTAATGGTAGTGTTGATTGGTAATACAAGATGTAGACAAGTTGGAACCAAAATAAGCCATTTTATCCCATTTTGGGCCATTTTCCTTCCAAATGAACGAATATGAATAGTTTCATGTTAGTTTAAGTTGTAAACACCTCTAACATATCATATATAAATAGTTTCATGTGTTTTATGGTAGTTTTTATTGGTAATAGAAGATATAGACAAGTTGGAACCAAAATAAGCCATTTTAGCCCATTTCGGGCCACTTTCCTTCCAAATGAATGAATATGAATAGTTTAATGCTAGTTTAAGTTGTAAACACCTCTAATATATCATATATACTTAGTTTCATGTGTTTTATGGTAGTTTTGATTGGTAATACAAGATATAGACAAGTTGGAACCAAAATAAGCCATTTTAGCCCATTTTGGTCCATTTTCCTTCCAAATGAATGAATATGAGTAGTTTCATGCTAGTTTAAGTTGTAAACACCTCAAACATATCATATATAAATAGTTTCATGTGTTTAATGGTAGTTTTGATTGGTAATAGAAGATATAGATAAGTTGGAACCAAAATAAGCCATTTTAGCTCATTTTGGGCCATTTTCCTTCCAAATGAATGAATATGAATAGTTTTATGCTAGTTTAAGTTGTAAACACCTATAACATATCATATATACTTAGTTTAATGTGTTTAATGGTAGTTTTGATTGGTAATACAAGATATAGACAAGTTGGAACCAAAATAAGCCATTTTAGCAGATTTTGGGCCATTTTCCTTCCAAATGAATGAATATGAATAGTTTCATGCTAGTTTAAGTTATAAACACCTCTAACATATCATATACACTTATTTTTATGTGTTTAATGGTATTTTTGATTGGTAATACAAGTTATAGATAAGTTGGAACCAAAATAAGTCATTTTAGCCCATTTTGGGCCATTTTCCTTCCAAATGAATGAATATGAATGGCTTCATGCTAGTTTAAGTTGTAAACACCTCAAAGATATCTTATATACTTAGTTTCATGTGTTTAATGGTAGTTTTGATTGGTAATACAAGATACAGACAAGTTGGAACCAAAATAAGCCATTTTAGCCCATTTTGGGCCATTTTCCTTCCAAATGATTGAATATGAATAGTTTATGCTAGTTTAAGTTGTAAACACCGCAAACATATCATATATACTTATTTTCATGTGTTTAATGGTAGTTTTGATTGGTAATACAAAATATAGACAAGTTAGAACCAAAATAAGCCATTTTAGCCTATTTTGAAAAACAGAATATGTTTCACATTCCCGACAAGGTTCCATATAAGAAGCAGTACTTGTCTGCTGTGTACACTAGATGGAGGGATTTTAAGAGCAAATTGGTATCTAGTTGGATGACAATGACGAGAGTTAGATCAAAGAAAGAGAAGTTAGGTGATAGTCCGCCAGATGTATACAAGCACATCAGGAAGGAGGATTGGGCCACCTTCAAATAAAAGATGACGTCAGATGTGGCTATAGTAAGTTTATAATCTAATTATTAACTTGGTTTTATTAATTTAAATTATATTCTACTAACTTAATGTATTTTTTTTTGTAGAAAAAGCGAGAAAAGGCGCTCGAGAGCGCAAAAAAGAACACACATCATCACCACTTAGGTTAGAGGAGCTATGGGAATACTAGAGAGTTGTGGAAGCAGGAGAACTTCGGTCCACCTAGTTTTGATTCTGGATCTTCATCTAGTACACCATCCTCCTCGGTGTCCTCCACTCTTAACCGGGGTGATGACTGGTGGTGCGCGTTGTATAAGAAAGATCCTGTTACTAAACAACGATTTATATCAGCTAAGGAAATAAGATTGCAGCTGACAAATACGTATGTATATCATTATAATTAACTTTTTGTTTGACATGAATATTTTTTTTCATTTATTAACTACATGATTACTTGTAACTTGCTTTTTGGGCAGTTGGAGTACAAGGAGAAGCAAGCCAAGGATGAGATAATTCCGGTACGTAACAAATACGCCGTTTTTATGGCTCTTGGAGAGAAGCCAGATCATTCGGGTCGTTGTTATGATTTTGGAGGCGTGAATATTGGCTATACGAAAGCTTTTGGTTATGTACCTCGTAGGAACTATTGGAGATCGAGTAAGGAACGAGAGGAAGCACTCATGCGGAAAATGAGTGAAAGGCGGAGGGAGGACATCACCACATATATGCAGAATGTGATGATTTCACAGCCCACTCAGCCACCTACACAGCCATCTACCGGGCCATATGCTTCTTTTCGTTCACCATATGTTGTTCCATCTCCTTCACATGTACATCCACCTACTCAGCCAAATCCTTCTTCTCCTTCACCATATGCTGTTCCATCTCCATCACATGTACAACCACCTACTTAGCCACCTTCTCAGCCACCTGTTGGGCTATATCATTTTTTCCCTCCACCATTTGCTGTGCCATCTCTTACACAACCCACTCAGCCACCTATTCCATCATTTGTTCCACCATCTGCTTCACCATCTCCTACACAACCCACTCAGCCACCTATTCCATCATTTGTTCCACCATCTGCTTCACCATCGCATAGGCCATCTCCTACACAGCCTGCTCAGCTACGTACTCCACTATCTGGATTTTCTGATACTCATTCTCCTCAGCTGAAGGTACATATAATTATTATATATACATGTGCTTTATACAAAAATTTATCTTATATACATGTGCTTCATACAAATAATTATCATATATACATGTGTTTTATTCAAATAATATCTTACATAATAAATTAGAACTTTACGTTGTTGTTAGGACGAGGTTCCATGTCGATTGTATTTGATAGATCCAACTAATGGAGAGACTTGTCTAGTGGCAGATGTATATTCTTATGCTTTTGATGAGACCACTACAGTTCATGGGTCTAGAATGATGAATGATCACCTGAAAGTGAAAATTCATCGAATTGTAGAGAAATATAGTCATTTGCCACTACATGTTCCCGTCCTTGCATATGAGATCGACACTATAACTACTGCTTTGGGTACTTGGGTGCAATGGTAAAAAAAGTTAGTGCAAATGTTAAGTGATGAGGTAATTGTTGATATAGGCCTCCATTTTTGTAAAAATAATAGCTTTCAATTTAAAAATTTCATAATCTTATGCGCGTTTTGAAAAATAATTATTAGGTTAGACCGACACCTAAAAAACAAAAAGGGATTTCGGGGGAGGCTGTTAGATATTCTAGCCAGCTGCTTTCAGCCGGTTTGGCTTCTCGTTTTAGTCCTGTTATCGATGATCGATCGTTCTTGGACTCCCTCACTGAAGACTGCAGGGAGTTAGCAGATATGCTTCCCCTTGCCGTCGCAGACGATGATGCTGTTGGTGTTACCTTGCCGAGATCCTTGTTCCATTATTCAAAACATGATGGCACCGCTTATCTGACCAAGGAGGATATTGGTCAGTTTCTGAAAGGAGAAATGATTAATATTTCTATTATCCAAGTGTACATGAGGTAACAATAATCAAAGTTATGATTTTTTTTTTACATTTAATTATATGGTAGTTGTATTTTCACATATAATTTACTTTTGCCAATTTTTAGGGCTACGCAGTCGGACTTAGATGGATGTGTCCGGATAGTACCGCTGCGGATGTGCATGCATCAGAGGAGGTAACAAAGTACATTGTGCATGCTATGACGGGATTTGTCGATCTAGGTGCTAGTATCATGTTCGCGCCAATCTTTCAAGAGTAATATTCTATCTTAATATATACTTCTACAAATTTTGATTGTTGCATGATATGTGATTTTTTAAGTAATTATTGTTATTCAATCTTTCAATAGCGATCATTGGATGCTCCTTGTCATATGTCCCTTGCTCGGGATAGTTTATATCTTCGATTCTGCCAGCTTTCACAACCAGCGGAAATTAAAGATTAGAACACCTATGATAGCGTAAGTTGATACGTTTGATATACTTTAAATGAATTGAGATTATAACATACAACAATTAAAGATTAAATCATTTGATGTTGTGTTATCTAGTGCTTTTAGGAGGTTTTGGATGAGCAGCCATAAAGTTCGTCGGGAGAAGCTTATGTGAAAATATGTTGAGGTATATATAATAAAATTCCTTGATTCAATTAAAAGCTTACTTTATTCTCTTTATACGATAAAATCTCTCATTTTCTTAAAACTTTTGATAAAGTGCCCGCAACAACAAGGAGGCACGGAGTGCGGTTATTTTGTGATGCGATACATTTTTGACGTACTCGCTTCATATTTTGGTTCGTAGGATTTCGACGAAGTAAGTTCATATAATTATTCATTTCATATTTAATATATTTAACTATTTGATGCTAACTTTGGTAAATTATTTTCAGGTTGCTCGTACCTTTATGAAAGATCCTTATACGGAGGACCAAATCAATGAGGTGAAGAATAAGTGGGCAAGATACTTTATTGATGAGTGCGTTGTGTAGGTTAGTTAGTTAGTGTTAATTTTCTTTGTTTTTCTAACTTTAGACGAATATATACATTAATGCAACTTGTACCAACAAACATTGTAGTGATTTGGATTTCATGATATATATGTTGGAGTCGCTAGATATTTGTGTTGGATTATTCAATTGTATTTATTTTTTTTAACGTGAAATTTGGATGGTGGATGTTGGTTGTTGGGTGGAATTTCGGATGATGGATGTTGGAGATGGTGGTTAGTTGATGGAATTTTAAATTTGCTTAGATGGCGGATCTCGGAGATGTTGGTTGTTGTACAGGTTAATTCCCAATTATGGGTTTATCCAATTTAAAAACGGAGCTCTGCCGAAATTTAATAGCATATTGCTGCATTCTGCTTGCTGCATAGCTACTTCAAGGTTGCATAGCTTCCTAATCATTATTATATACATTAATTTTTTTAAAAAATGGCATATTGCTGCGGTTTCTTAGCGGAACCGCAGTAATATGCCTTTTTAATATTATTATATAAGGAATATTGCTGCGGTTCTGCCAAGGAACCGCAACAATATACCTTATTAAATAAAAATGAAAAGGCATACTGCTGTGGTTTCTGGGCCAAACCGCATCTATATGCTCTTTTAAACTGATAACACATAATAATAATGCTGCAATTTGGCCTACAAATCGCAACAATATAATTATTACCTATTGCTGCCCCCTTGATTGATGCGCGCCCAAAATCGCAGCAATAGGCGACTTTATGACCGCAACAATAAGCATTTACTCTACTAGTGCAAATAGGTTTATGAATCTTCCTTTGAAAAATTGTTGGCGATATCTTCATTTTAAAACAGAACCTTTTACAATTAGCTATTCAAATATGCATTGATCCGTGTAGGCAATAACAACACGCCTATAATTAGTATCTTGTTCGTTAGAAGCTGTAAATAAATACTTATATTTTTACTTTGTAAAATTCAGATTTTAGAATAAGAACATTTTAACTTTCTCTCTCTACATTTCATTCTCCAAATTCCTTATGAATTAGCTCTTTAATTTAACTCTAGGAGGTCGAATTCACATAGTATCAGAGTCGAAAGTTTCTTGCAATTAATCAGTACATTGATTGAAGATAATTCTTTAGCATTATACACATATATGATTAAAACTCATTCAATTTGATCAAATTTCTTCAATCCGATTCATTTCTTCAAAATATATCTTGCAAGTGGAGAATAAACATCAAAATTCTTCATATAATGGATATAGTGATCCTTATTACTTAGGTTACGTCAATCATCCATATTAGCAGCTTGGATGCCATAAGTTTAATGGAGAAAATTATCTTAGCTAGAATGGTGTGATTCATATGTCGCTCTGGTATGTAATTGTGTCCGCAAGGATCAATTTGGAGTAACCTTCAAAGTACACCAGTCCTTTTTTCACTCACGAGAATCAGGTGGATGTTTGAGTAAACCGTATTTTTCCTATGATCTACATGCCACCTACAGTTAGATCTTATCATCTTTTTTATTGAAAACATCGCATGAATCTTGGTATAATCGTAAGATACCACAACACCTTTGCTGGAGGCCCTTGCTTATCACCAACCCCTTCGCGTCTGTAACGTGATTTCCCACATCGAGGACACTCATCCAGATTTTCATATTCATTCTGATATATCACACAATCGTTTGGACAAACATGTATCCTTTAGTACTCTAAACTGAAGGAACACATCAATTTCTTAGCATAGTAGTTGGACTTGGGTAGTTCATGAACGTCCGACAACATATCACCAAATGCTTGCAACAAGGACGTAAAACTAGAGTCACTGATACTGACTTTGGTTTTGAAATTGAAGAGTGTTATTATCACGGCAATCATCTAGGTGTACTTTGTATAATCGCGATACAACAGTTTTCGAGCTGCCTCGGTCATGCGCTCAAAAATACGAGGTCGTTTATCAAAATGATCATCCACCCCCTCCATGATCTCATCGATATTCTCCCCTTCATCACCATCATTCCCTTCTTTAGTATCCTCATATTCGTACCCGAAGTTATTGTCTTTTTTAAGGACATCAAACTCATCTCTCACTTCATGCACATAGTTAACATGTACATTTCCACTATTATATACCCCCACTCACCGTGCTAAACCCATACGTGGTAGTTAGGCCTAAACCCACGATGAAAGGTATGCTTCCTAAGCGATCCATGTTACTAACTTTGCTCACGTTACTACAATCTACACAACAATAATAGAACCCATAGGTTCCCATTGCAGCCCGAATAAGCTAATGGAGCATTGCAGAATTCAAATACCTCACACACGAATACACACATGTCACGACTACTACACATCACGCACGATTATTCATTTCAACCAAACCTTTCATTAAATACAAGCAACAAATACCCTATGTCAATTACAAGCTTCTTTATATACACACATGTTAATAGTTTACTCACGATTTAGTATCAAATGAATTAGGCATGTTTTCCAATGGTTGTCATCACTACAAATTAAACCATCCTTAGATTTCAAATCTCACTAGTGAATGCATGCCTTCTTTTCGATTCTACCGAAAATCTAATAGCAGTTCCCTACAGTTCTCCAAGTACACAATATAGATGGTTACTTGTTACATATGTACTTAGAGACCAAAAGTAGGAAAATGACCAGCTAAGATTTTCCTCTAGAATAGAAATAAAGACATAAATTCACCATATAAGTGAGATTAAACATCTAAGAACATTCCCAAATTTGGGACTATTCAAGACTTACTCCTAAGGAGTAAGTCTTGAACGAGTTTCTAGGCATATGATATGATTATGCATATGTATGTTTTTAGATAATAATTTTTTATACATCTACTCTCAATTTAATAAGAAAAACAAACATAAGTGCACGTATAAAATATTTTACTACGAGAGGAAGTTAAGTATGTGTAGTATTTATAAATGAATAGCAAAATGATTTTTGCATACAAATAATAAATGAAATGGATGGAACGCTCGCGAACATTTGTACTATTTATATGACACAAGTGGCTCTCGGCCAGTTATATATCATACTTCAGACATAATAATTTTTTGGGACTCTAACATTCCAACAATTTTTAAGCTCTTTGTCGTCCATTCCTTTCAAAATAAAGGAGCCTGGAGTAAGCTTCTTGGCTATGGTATAAGGCCCTTCCCAATCAGCAATCAGCTTTCCCTCTGAATGTGCTTTGCCAGTGGCAGTCGTTCTTTATAGGACTAAATCACCAACTTCTAGCGGCCTTTCCACCACTCTTCTGTTATAGGCTTTGCTAATTCGATCTTTGTATGCTGTCACTTTCAGCTCTGCCATACGTCTTAATTCTGGGAGGAAATCCAGATTTTCTCTGAGTGCCTGATCATTCTGTGCTAAAATCTTGTGTTTTATCCGATATGTGGGTAACCCTACCTCTACGGGCAACACTGCTTTTGCACCAAAGGCCAGTTTGAAAGGACTTTCTCCCGTTGCTTCCTTTTCAGTTTTCCTGTTTGCCCATAGCACCGCTGGTACCATATCGGCCCATCTACCCTTGAAATCATCCAACTTTTTTTTCAGAGCATTTAATATTTACTTGTTGGCGGCCTCTGCTTGCCCATTACTCTGAGGGTGGCTGTAATAGCCTTCCCTAGTTAGCAACTTAATTAAGACTAACTATAATTAATTAGTGAGTTAAACTACTAATTAGAGATGCTGTTAGTACAAATTCCTAAACCACTCTCCCCTTGGGAGGTTAAGAAATCTGTATATATCTGAGCTTGGTTTATGAAATCAACTTAAGATACTTAATTATTACATCATAGTCTAAGTATTTAGATGTTCGGATTTAAAAATATGAGTTACATCACATAGTCGATTTATACAATAAACATAACGCCGCGGCATAACACATAACACAAGTCCTTCATAAGCTAATCTTTGACCTTCATTTAAATCCTGTAAAACAGCTGAATCATCCCCCACCAGGACAGATTCAAAAGAACAAAACAGTCAGCTTACGCCGGTACACAAGTCCCACCAGTTCATAAATGTAAAGGTGGCTGAAAATAGATTTCCATTCTAAAGTAGTATTAGGATCAATGTATCTCAAACATTTCTATTCGCTTAAATATCATAATACTTACCCTTTTTAAGTAAAGTAGCATAATAACATCCACATAACATAATGAATAACTTTTCATGAACAACACTTATACTCTTTCCAATAATCACTTAAATACATTAGTACAAAATATTTCTACTTTGGGAAGGAGAACGAATGGAGGGCAAAGCCAATCTCCAAACTTTTTGAGGGACGTCTCCCCATCTTTCTCAACTTTTGCTTGCAAGACTTTTTGGGTCATGACCCTATATAACGGGGCAATACCCGCTCTAATGACTCAAAGAGAAAACCCGCTCTATGAATGTTGTTCATCACTGCTAACGCAACTACTTCCCTTCTAAAAACTAGTCTTTAGCATTTATAAAACCTTAAATATATCCAAAAGCTTTATTTTGCAATACTTGATCAAAGCACTTTATAATCAACTTAACTTATCAAAACAAGTTTCGGAAAACAAGCTTGCTATGTCAAGTTCCACTATATTTGGAAAGGTGACTTAACAACTATGTCTTGAAAGAATGTGATGATTAATAAAGGTGATTAAAGGCTGGGTTATCAAGATATTACAGTAGGTGAAGGTTCATAGAGTGCTCTTAACATATAGAAGATTATTCACACAAATAGATTATAGCCAATTTAGATGCTTCTCGATTTGGTGTTTATGAACAATGGTTTTATGCAATGATCATTTATATTTCTTGGGTTTATCCAAAGTTTAGGTTTCACACTTAATATATATAAAGAGGCAGTAGGTATTTATCATGAAAAAGCGTTGAATGGACCAAAGGAATAAGGGTTTACAAGTTCAACAAGTAATTAAGCGAAAAGTCGAGTTTTTAGGTATTGTGTACTTCTCAAACAAAAGTTATACTAATTATAAGAGGAATATGTGATAAAAGGTTGATCAAAACTCAATATAAGTACTTTACAGTATTTTATAATAGAAGGGAAGCAACAATGAAGGCATCTAAACAAAGTACAATCGAAGTAGAAGCACGGTTTGATCGGTTTTAGAGGAACTTGACATGCAACGATTTCTAATTCGAAAATCATCAACCACGATTCATAATTAACACATTGAAATCAACTACTTATAATTTCTTAAAAAACAGTAGGTTTCCCACACCAAACATATAGCTTTCATAAATTCCATAAACAAGTTTCATAAATAAACCTATCGCTGCGGTTTTGGCTAGGAACCTGATAAGAGCATATATGTCTATATTTTTGTCCCCTAAAATTAGTCTTATGGCTGTCTTCTATGTGTTATTTTATAATATTTATTGACTTTTATTAATAAGTGACTTATTTATGTCCATATTATATTTTATTGAATAATTAGCTTAAATAGTGTGTTATTTTATCATAGGTATTTTACAAGTTCAATTTGCTAAAGGAAGACAACAAGACTAGAAGAAAGAAGAAAAGAAAGAAAAAATAATAAAGTGAGCAAGCACGTGAGGTTGAAAGTAAAAGAAGGAAATAACAAAGGGGGGCAAATACATCTTGAAATTCCTCTTTCTTCTCAACTGCACAGCAAGCAAAAGGAAAGAAACAAGTTGTTTATATTTTCCTAATTCCACGCAGAAACATCAAAAGGAGATAGGATTTTATCTCTAAAAATTCTCACGATACAGATTATTATAAGATTTTCAGTTGTGAAATTTTATCTTTTTGATTCTATCTTCTACACAACTAGATATAAATTCACCATCTTTCGGAGAGGGAAAACACGCACACATACAAGAGAGTTCGTGAGAGTGAAGAAAATAATCGGGTTCGTCCAAGATCGACAAGTTGATAGGAATTGAAGAATTATTGCGTTCGGAGGCGAATTGAGGGTAGCGGCTACATCAATTCGGATCTACAATCATGAGTTTTCTCTCTCTTCTATTTTCAATTAGTTGTTCTTGTGATTGAACTGGATTTTATCTGAATTTATTCATATTTTCAGTTTCTTATATTTCTATTATTTGAGTCTAATTGGTTAACGCTGAGTTGATTGATTTTAATTATTTAATTTAGTATTTATACAATTCATACTATTGTTGGTTGGTTATGAAATTTGATATCTTTACTTGTAATTGGATGCAATTAGTTGTTTAGATACTCAAATTGTGCTATATGACTATTAGGCGCTGCGTTTAATAGTTGGATAGGGAGGACGACTTGAGATTAATAAGAGTGAGCGGCTCATCTTAATATTCTTAAGTGTGTGAATTGTGCTAATAAAACAAGTTTATTAGGGTTGGATTTGTCTTAGCAAGATTCTAGATTTTTAGTGAGTAAGACAAGAATTGATCGCGGCGATAATTCACCAATCTAAGTGCTAAGTTAACTATTAAAGTGGTCTCAATTATAAAGGTTAAGAAGCTAAATTATGACTAAACATTATATGATCGAATCGGGAATTAATAGAGTTTGTGTGTTGTCACTTGTAATTATTAGTTTAGTAGTAGTTTTAATTTTAATTAATCTAAGTAGTTGGTTACAACCGAAACCCCCTAATCGTATATATGTGAATAATGTAATTAGTGTAAATTTGTATATAATATATATTTTTGTCACTTAGTTGAATATTTGAGTTTAGGAATTATAATAATCTTCTCGTGGGATCGATCCTTTCTTACCATTTTACTAGTTATAAACATTTTTGAAGGTTTAAGTTAGGTTTTAATTTTATACGGTAAACGACACGTATCAAATTTTGGCGCCGTTGCCGGGGAGATTAATTTTTTTTTTTAGTTCCTACCATGTTAAAGTTTAACTTGGTGTTATTTGCATTTTTTTGTATAGCTGTTTTTTTTAGATTTTATCCATTTTTGTTATCTATGAGTTATGCACTATACAATTTCACTTCTAAATGTATTTACAAGACAATGCTTAGTTATAGTGTTTTCACAGTTCTATGATTAATTCTGTGTTCTTAGTTGTACTATTTTTGTCAATCTGCTATAGTCACAAGTTATACTTAAAACTCACAAAGTATAGTTCGACATGTAGTAGGACAGTAAATTTCACTTAGTAATAATCTGATTAGGTAGATCTTACATGTGAGTTTTAATGATCTTTATTTGTGTTAATACTTAATCTGTTTAGAGATAGGCTTTTCAATGTGTTAGATGGGTTATAATAAGTATCCCTTGTTTCTTTGCCAAATTTTTGCAAGGTATAATCTTGTTTACTCCTTTCTTGCTTATTTTTAAGCTAAATATCTTTCATCTAGTAAGTGAATAGTTATGAGCTTATATTCAGTTGGGAAGCATTGTCTTATGCATTTTTTTTTTTAGAATTTCCTATCCTTCGTACCTAGTTTGTCACTTACCAGTTCTTACTTGATTGACTAGATTTGAGTAGGGGCAAGCTATGATCAAGTTCCAATTCTGATATACGAGCAATCGATTACAATTGAATTGCACATATTGCTGGAAAAAATGGCCCCTTCATGATTTTAAGCCTTTAGGGGAATCTTTTCCTTTTGTCAACCTATTATTTCTGTGCTTCAGCTTCTGGGGTAACAACTATACTGTAATAACTTGTGCTCATTTGTGATAAAGAAAAAAGTTGTGTGCACTTTACTGAATCAGAAAACATATTTCTTCCTAAATATTCCTTCAAGTGGCTGTTTTGTTGTAATATGGAAATTTATTTAGTTATGATCAAGTAATATGTTTTATGGCTCTATACTTAGCAACTGAGTTTAGATCTAGCTGAGATTATGATTGATGATCTGAAACATATCATTACTGTCTCCATAATCAGAGTTTAAGTTTATCTGCTAGTATATAAAGATCTGATTTTTGGATTATGTTTATATAACTACCATGGACATGAGTGCTTCTGGACCACTTTCAGTATATGACTTTCTCTTTTCTATTTTCAGGTGCATGAGTTTGGATTTGGCAACCAAACTTAAGCGTATAAACCTGTTTATTGAAACTCTAAACGAAGCTAGCCCAGAGAAATTACTTTACATTTTTCAAGACAGACCACGTGAAGACTCAGAGATGGGTGATGAAAGAACCTTGAAGGAATTAGGAGCTCCTAAGCTAGATGATGAACCTCTCTGCATTGTTTTTCCAACCTTGGAAAGACCTTTGAAGCTGAACTCAGGTTTTCTTAATCTCCTTCCCAAATTTTATGGGAACGCAGGTGAGGATCCTCATAGACATTTAAAAGAATTTATAGTTGTTTGTTCAACCATGAAACTTGAAGGAATTGAACAAAATCAAGTAAGATTGCATGCTTTCCCATTTTCCCTACATGACTTAGCTAAAGATTGGTTGTATACTATGTCTTCTGGTTCCATTACGACTTGGGACGCCTTACAAAAAGCTTTTCTGGAAAAATTCTTTCCCGCCAGTCGTATTGGATCCATAAGAAAGGAAATATGTGGAATTAGACAACATAATTCAGAAACACTTTATGAATATTGGGAACGTTTTAAAAAATTATGTGCCTCATGTCCACAACATCAAATAACTGATCAACTCTTGATTCAATATTTTTATGAAGGATTGTTGCCTAACGATAGGGGTATGATTGATGCTGCTAGTGGTGGTGCATTAGTAGACAAGACACCAACTCAAGCTAGGAATTTAATTGCTAACATGGCCTAAAACACTCAACAACATAGCACTAGAAATGATGTTAAAAGGGTAAATGAAATTGACTTAAGTGGTGTTAAATCTCAATTGCAAGAAAATGCTCAACAAATTGCTACTTTGACCACTTTAGTGTCTAAAACTGTTGTTGGAAATGAGTCTAGAGTTAGAGTATGTGGTATATGTTCTGAGTTTTCTCATGCCACTGATGCTTGTCCTACTTTAAAAACTGAAGATGTTAATGCCTTAGGAGGTTTTTCCAATCAAAGAAAATATGATCCTTATTCACAGACTTATAATGAAGGTTGGAAAGATCACCCAAATCTTAGGTATGGAACTAGACCCACAGTTTTCACAAACTAATCAACCTAGGCAATTTGGTGTACAAAACCCTTCACCCCAATCTTCTGGCCCATCATTAGAAGACTTAGTGAAGCAATTAACTACTCAAATAGGTCAAGTACACAACCATGGAGTCGAGTATCAAAAGAAAACTGATAATCACCTTCACCACATAGATACTCAAATAGGACAAATTTGTACCTCACTAAGTAACCTAGAAACTCAATTTTCAGGTAAACTACCATCTCAGCCACTACCTAACCCAAAAGAGAATGCCAAAGCCGTGACCCTTAGGAGTGGGAAAGAGTTGAGTGAACCTAAGGAAAGAGTCGCGAGATTGAAAGAGAGATAGAGGTTAAACCTGACGATGAACTTAATATAGGGGGAAATGAGGAGATTGAGAGTAGAAAAGACAATGAAGGAAAGGGTAACTTAATTCAGAAATTGATGTTTCTCGTTTTAAAGATGTGCCCCCTTTCCCTTCCCGATTTGCTAAAGTTAAGAAAGCTGCTCTTGACAATGAAATTCTTGAGACTTTTAGGAAAGTTGAAGTCAATATTCCTTTACTTGATGCTATTAAACAGGTTCCCCGTTATGCAAAGTTTCTTAAGGAACTTTGTACTAACAAAAGACAATTTCATCCTTCTGAAAAGGTAAGTATGGGAGAGAATATTTCAGCTATAATTCAAAAGAAGCTTCCCCCTAAATGTAAAGATCCTGGCATGTTTTCTATTCCTTGCAAAATTGGTAATTCTAAATTTGAAAGATGCATGTTAGATTTAGGAGCTTCGATTAATGTGATGCCCAAATCTGTCTATGATACTTTAAATGTGGGATATTTGTCTAAAACTGATGTGGTTATTCAGTTAGCTGATAGGTCAAATGCATTTCCCATTGGAGTGTTAGAAGATGTACTGGTTCAAGTAAATGAATTAGTTTTTCCGGCTGATTTTTATGTTCTTGATATGGGTGATAGAACCGATAATGTTCCTTTATTGTTGGGAAGACCTTTCTTGAAAACTTCTAAGACTAAAATTGATGTTCATCAGGGTAATTTGACGATGGAATTTGATGGTGAAATAATTAAGTTCAATATATTCGATGCTATGGATACCCAAATGATGTCAATAATGTTAGTTCTATTAATTCCTTTGATGCTTTTGACTGGATAGCTCAAGAAATTTTGATCTGTGGTGTGAAAAATTGTTTGAGACTGATAATTTTACTGATAGCAAGGACACTGAAATGCCTGTTTCTTTAGTAGATATGTCTGATGTAGCAAGTCTTGATTCGCAAAATGATAAAAAAGATAATTTTGATCTTTCTATGCCAGTGTCTACACCTAAACTAATCCCTTCTATTGTTCAAGCACCTCAATTAGAATTGAAACCACTACCCTCGCATCTAAAATATGTTTATTTAGGTGAAAATGAAACTCTACCTGTGATTATCTCCAATGCTCTAAATCAATTTCAAGAAGATAAATTGGTAAATGTGCTAAAAGACCACAAGGAGGCTATAGGATGGACCTTAGCTGACATAAAAGGAATTAGTCCCACCTTATGCATGCATAGAATTTTTCTTGAAAAAGATGCTAAACCCACTAGAGAAACTCAACGTAGGTTAAACCCTCCATGATGGAGGTAGTTAAAAAGGAAATCCTTAAGTGGTTGATGCCGACGTGATTTATCCTATTTCTGATTCTCAGTGGGTGAGTCCTGTTCATGTGGTCCCTAAAAAGAGTGGAATAACTGTTGTTGAAAATACTAAAGGAGAGCTTGTTCCAACTAGAGTGTCAAATGGATGGAGGGTCTGCATTGACTATAGGAAGCTTAATCAAGCACTAGAAAAGATCATTTCCCTTTGCCCTTTATTGATCAAATGTTAGAAAAACTTGCTGGTCAGTCATTCTTCTGCTTTCTTGATGGTTATTTGGTTATACTCAAGTACCCATCGCTCCGGAAGATCACGATAAAACCACATTTACCTGCCCTTTTGGTACATTTGCATTCAGGAGAATGCCTTTCGGACTATGCAATGCCCCTGGAACTTTTCAGCGTGTATGATGAGTATTTTCTCTGATTTGATTGAACAAGATATGGAAGTGTTTATGGACGATTTTACTGTTTTTGGTGATTCCTTTGATAGATGCCTCCAGGGTTTAGCTCGTGTTTTGCAAAGATGTGTTGAAATCACCTTGTATTGAATTTTGAAAAATGTCATTTTATGGTAGAACAAGGTGTAGTACTTGGGCATATTGTAAGTGCTAAAGGTTTAGAAGTTGATAAAGCTAAAATAGATGTTATTAGTTCATTGCCATATCCTACATGTGTTCGTGAAGTTAGATCATTTTTAGGGCATGCTGGCTTCTATAGACGCTTTATTAAGAATTTTTCAAAAATTGCATCTCCCTTGTGTGTTTTGCTTGCTAAAGATGCCACTTTTGATTTTAATAGGAATGTAAAAAGGCTTTTGATGAGTTAAAAGAAAGATTGACTAGTGCACCCGTGCTTCGACCACCTGATTGGACCTTACCCTTTGAAATCATGTGTGACGCTAGTGATAAGACTATCGGTGCCGTTTTAGGTCAAAAGAAAGATAAAGAATCCAATGTGATCCATTATGCTTCTAAATCACTTGATTCTGCTCAATGCAACTATACTGTAACTGAAAAAGAATGTATCTGTGATTTTTGCTTTAGAGAAGTTTAGACCTTATTTACTAGGCACACATGTTATTGTGTATTCTGACCATTCTGCTCTAAAATATCTCTTGAAAAAGAAAGAATCCAAACCTCGCTTGCTTAGGTGGATGCTTTTGTTACAAGAATTTGACTTTAGAGATAAGAAGGGTGTTGAAAATCTAGTTGCTGACCACCTCAGTAGAATTGTTCCTAGAGATGATTGGCCTTTAATGACTGAATTCTTTCCTGATGAACAACTTCTTTCAATGTATCATGTTGAAACTCCTTGGTATGCTGATATGGTTAACTATTTGGTCACTAGCACATTTCCCCCGACTCTGTCTAGAGCTCAAAAAGACAAGATTAAATCTGAGTCAAAATATTACTTTTGGGATGACCCTTATTTGTGGAAATCATGCTCTGACCAAGTAATTAGGAGATGTGTAGACCAATCTGAATATGCTTCGATTCTTACATTCTGTCATAGTCTTGAAAGTGGAGGACATTTTGGTCCTCAAAGGACTGCTCATAAGGTTCTGGAATGTGGTTTATATTGGCCTACACTTTATAAAGATGCTTATGTGTTCTGTAAGTCTTGTGAACGTTGCCAAAAGACTGGAAATGTATCTAAAAGGAACGAAATGCCCCAACATGGAATCATAGTATGTGAAATCTTTGATGTGTGGGGAATTGATTTTATGGGTCCCTTCCCCTCATCTTTTGGTAATCTTTATATTATTCTTGCTGTCGATTACGTTTCTAAATGGGTGGAAGCTCAAGCTACCATAACTGATGATGCTAAGACAGTTGTTAATTTTGTTAAGAGTCACATATTTAACAGATTTGGTATGCCAAAAGCCATAATTAGTGATAGGGGTACCCATTTTTGTAACAAAACATTTGGGACTCTCCTTGAAAGATATCATGTGACACATAGAGTAGCAACAGCCTATCATCCTCAGACGAACGGACAAGCTGAAGTGTCCAATAGGGAAATCAAATCAATTCTAGAAAAGATGGTAAACCTAACAGGAAGGACTGGAGCCTTAGATTAGATGATGCATTGTGGGCATATAGGACAGCTTATAAGACACCTCTAAGAATGTCCCCTTACAGACTTGTTTACAGAAAAGGATGCCATCTACCTGTCGAAATCGAGCATAAGTCTTACTGGGCTGTAAAGCAATGTAATATGGACTACGAACAAGCTGGACAGAGGAGGAAACTTAGTTTGCAAGAACTAGAAGAACTTAGATTAGCAGCTTACGAAAACACTCAGATTTATAAAGATAAGACTAAAGCCTTTCATGACAAGCGGATTATTCAAACTGATTTCTCAGTGGGAAGAAAGTCCTTTTATATAATGCTCGCTTAAAGTTGTTCCCTGGTAAGCTTAGGTCCAGATGGTTAGGTCCTTTTGTTATTACTGATATTTTTCCTCATGGTGCAATGGAGATTAAAAGCTTGGAATCTGGAAAAGTGTTTTAAGTAAATGGCCACAGATTAAAACCATTTTATGAGTTTGAGCATGCAGGTTTAATTGAAGAGATCGAGCTTCATCGAGAATGATGCTTGCATAACGTCGAGCCAACGACATAAACTAAGGGCGCTACTTGGGAGGCAAACCAATCCTGCTACTATCACTTCCTTTGTTTTATTTTATTTTCTTACTGTCTCTCATTTTACACTCATCATTCATGCTTATGTTTTATCATATAGCTAGGAAATTTAGTCTATTCTAACTTGTTTTTGCTCCTTGTCCCCAGCACCATGCCACCTTCACATCTCATGAGTGATACTCTAGAAGTGGGAAGCAATCAGAGGTTCCAAACTAGCTTTCTATTGGAAGGCAGCACATTACAAACATATATGAACAAGGCAGCCCGTTATGATCTCCATTATTATTTCTCTTTGTGAAGAAAGATACACATAACCAGCTAAGTTCTCTCCTTCTTTAATTCAATTCTTTTTCATTGAGGACAATGCACATTCTAAGTGTGGGGGGGGGGGGAGATAAATGGTGAACAATTTCACTTTGGAGCTGGACATGTGGTAAATTGGCAAAATCATAGGCTGGATTGTGGCGTGTGCTGGCATTATATGATGTATAATTTTATAGGCTAAATACAGGTTCTGGTATCCATGACTTTAAAAAAAAAAACAAAAAAAAAAAAAAAAAAAAAAAAAAAAAAAAAAAATTGGGATATGTCCTGTTTTAGGGAAGTGCTGCAAATTTTCTGTAGAATTTTTATTTTATTAAGTACTATAAAAAAAATAATTGTGCTTTTGCTTGCATTAGTTATAGAACTTTAGTTGCATTTAATTTAGGATTTCCACCTCTTAACTTCCTAAAGAATGGCGATTAGTAAGTTGATAAGAAACTCTAATCTAACTTGTTTTTGAAATAAAATAATTTTTTTTGAAATAAAAGATTTTGGGAATGTTATATAATTGGAAACGGATAATCAAACTTGAGAGATTTATAATACAATTGAAAAAAAATTATCTTGCTTCTCTTAAATAAGCTGGCTAGATAAATAGACCAAACCTTGTGAGCTTCTGAGCCTATTAGACTGACACATCTGCATCAGTCTCATTATTTTCTTTCTTGTGTGATAGTTCCTCAATGAAGTGTGGCTCTTGAACTTGACTTGGTACTCTTTGAGACTTTTGTGACAAATGCTATGAAGAAATGATTTAGGCGTTCTTTTCATTTTTTTTCTTAGCCTCAGAGATTTTATTTCACATAATATTTCCTTTGTTTAGCCCTTTTGAGCCTTAAATCCTGTTTTTATTTGCTAACCATACATTACAAACTTGCGGCCTCCTACAGATTATACCCATGCTTGGCTAAGGGGAGCTATTATCTATTGAGTTTGTATTGTAAGATTGTGTTATGGTAATTGTTGAAAAAAAAAAGAGAAAACAAGGGTTTAAAAAAAAAAATTATTATTGAAAAATATCAAAGAAAATAAATGTTTGAAAGTCATAGAACGATGAAAATGCTATGAAATATCCATATAAGTATTATAATGGCAGTACATGTGAAGGATATGGTGAATAATATGAAAAGAAAAAAAATGGAGTTTGTTGTGAGTGGAACCTCATAAGTCATGTATTTTTGCTCCCTTTAGCTCGGCTTATAATTAACTCCACATTCCTAAATATTATTCTTACCCTTTAGCCTGGCCACGTTACAACCTTATGAAAGACCTTTTGATCTTTATGCATTATGTCACTTCAAAGTGGAGAATTGAGACGATAGTCAAGTTTAAAGAAATATACTTCATTTTGAGTCGACTCGGTTATAGGTTTGAGTGAATATTATTTAACCCAGACACATGAGTGTTGAGTGTTTTTATTTATTCCTGTGAGGGTCTATTTATTGAACTTGATACGCATACATTTGTGGATTCATGCTGGAAATTTTTGAGTTGCAAAAGATAACAATTAGTTCATGAAGTATTATGAGATTTGATAGTTCGATTGTTTAAACACCAAGAGTATGACATCTCCATTAACATTTTCTCAACGTTTTTCTGACTAACTTTAAAATGTTTTAGTTTCTTGTAGTGTGCTTATCTAATTTCGTTATTTCCGACAAAGAAAATTGAGGTGGTATATTAGGTCTTGCATTTAGTTTCTGTCATTAGAATATCCATGTTTGCTAGTTGGTTTGGGAAACTATGTTAATAAGGCTTTGTGGGTATGCCATCTGAAAATCCTCACAAGACCTTACTCGTCCACTAGGGTATCCTAGAGGTTTAAAGGGCTTGTTGCACATGCTAAGTGCAATCGTGATTCCTACGACAGTGAGTTAGGTTTATTGCTTTCCTAGTATAGTTTTACTTTTATTTTAGTAGTATTTTGATCGAGGGCGATCAAAAGCTAAGTATGGGGGAATTTGATAAGAGCATATATGTCTATATTTTTGTCCCCTAAAATTAGTCTTATGGTTGTCTTCTATGTGTTATTTTATAATATTTATTGACTTTTATTAATAAGTGACTTATTTATGTCCATATTATATTTTATTGAATAATTAGCTTAAATAGTGTGTTATTTTATCATAGGTATTTTACAAGTTCAATTTGCTAAAGGAAGACAACAAGACTAGAAGAAAGAAGAAAAGAAAAGAAAAAAATAATAATAAAGTGAGCAAGCACGTGAGGTTGAAAGTAAAAGAAGGAAATAACAAAGGGGGGCAATTACATCTTGAAATTCCTCTTTCTTCTCAACTGCACAGCAAGCAAAAGGAAAGAAACAAGTTGTTTCTATTTTCCTAATTCCACGCAGAAACATCAAAAGGAGATATGATTTTATCTCTAAAAATTCTCACGATACAGATTATTATAAGATTTTCAGTTGTGAAATTTTATCTTTTGATTCTATCTTCTACACAACTAGATATAAATTCACCATCTTTCGGAGAGGGAAAACACGCACACATACAAGAGAGTTCGTGAGAGTGAAGAAAATAATCGGGTTCGTCCAAGATCGACAAGTTGATAGGAATTGAAGAATTATTGCGTTCGGAGGCGAATTGAGGGTAGCGGCTACATCAATTCGGGTCTACAATCATGATTTTCTCTCTCTTCTATTTTCAATTAGTTGTTCTTGTGATTGAACTGGATTTTATCTGAATTTATTCATATTTTCAGTTTCTTATATTTCTATTATTTGAGTCTAATTGGTTAACGCTGAGTTGATTGATTTTAATTATTTAATTTAGTATTTATACAATTCATACTATTGTTGGTTGGTTATGAAATTTGATATCTTTACTTGTAATTGGATGCAATTAGTTGTTTAGATACTCAAATTGTGCTATATGACTATTAGGCGCTGCGTTTAATAATTGGATAGGGAGGACGACTTGAGATTAATAAGAGTGAGCGGCTCATCTTAATATTATTAAGTGTGTGAATTGTGCTAATAAAACAAGTTTATTAGGGTTGGATTTGTCTTAGCAAGATTCTAAATTTTTAGTGAGTAAGACAAGAATTGATCGCGGCGATAATTCACCAATCTAAGTGCTAAGTTAACTATTAAAGTGGTCTCAATTATAAAGGTTAAGAAGCTAAATTATGACTAATTATTATATGATTGAATCGGGAATTAATAGAGTTTGTGTGTTGTCACTTGTAATTATTAGTTTATTAGTAGTTTTAATTTTAATTAATCTAAGTAGTTGGTTACAACCGAAACCCCCCTAATCGATCGTATATATGTGAATAATGTAATTAGTGTAAATTTGTATATAATATATATTTTTGTCACTTAGTTGAATATTTGAGTTTAGGAATCATAATAATCTTCTCGTGGGATCAACCCTTTCTTACCCTTTTACTAGTTATAAACATTTTTGAAGGTTTAAGTTAGGTTTTAATTTTATACGGTAAACGACACGTATCAGAACCGCATCAATATCTTGACCTATTGCTGCGGTTTAAAACCGCATCAATATATTAATTATCTATTGCTGCCCCCTTAATTGATGCGTGCCCAAAACCGCAACAATAGGCCACTTTTTGACCGCAACAATAAGCATTTATTCTACTAGTGAGTAAAGCTTCAAAGGGTGGTTCTTGTGTACCTTAACTTGGTGTCTAGGAATCAAATCTTACTTAGTAACTTTTACCACCTCTCCAGCAACCTCTTAGGAACTTAGGAAAATCATTCATCACCTTAAAGTTAGTAATCAACCCAAAGAAATCATGTTTCAAACTAATATACCTCATGCATGCTAAAATTCATCCACAACTCACCTTCCTTGGTTTTTCTTAGGGTTACAGGAATGGAACTTCAAAACTAACGACTGCCCAGTATGAGGACACCTTGATGAACCTAGGAAAGTGTTTGAATGCAAGTCTCAGTGCTAGGAGCCAAAGAAAGCAAGCTGACAATGAAGCTGCTTCAACTCGCCAGAAATGGCGTGAATGAGAGAGAGAAATGTGTTGCTTTTGTTATGTTTGTTTGTGGAGTGTTTCTGATGAAAATGAATGAGGGTCTTGGTATCCTATATAGGGAGAATGGTTAAGGGTAGGATCGGAATTTCCAGTTTAGTATTGGGGTTAAAATCGTCATTCTCTTGCCTATAAACACACCAGAATTTTCCAGGCTTTTAATTTAGGTTCGTTCCTCCATCACTTCTTAATCCTTAATTTTTCTTAACTAATTTCCTCCAAAGCATATTATATACCTTAACGAAAGTATCTCGACTTAATCAATCCTTAATCTTCCTTCCTCGATCATCAAAACCGTATTAACGACTACTACCAATTTCCTAATTCTGAAACGATACTTAACTTTTCAAACATAGTGCATAAATTACCCCATTATCACATAACTCATGTTATTAGTTAGCTAATGACACATAATATCCACTTCAGTAACATAATTCACATAACAATCATTTAAACTCTTAGATTTCATAACGTAAGGGTCGCAACTTAATTTAATCATCATTAGCGTAATTGATTGTGGATTATCGATTTTAATCTTAGCTTAATAATTCAGGCTATTACACTCTACCATCCTTAAGAAGTTTCATCCCGAAACGTACAACATACCTTGGAATAATTGGGGGTATTGTTCTTGCATATCTATTTCTTTTTTCCAAGTTGCTTCTTCCATCCCATGATTGGTCCACAGTACTTTAACTAAAGGTATTGTCTGGTTCTGCAACACTTTTTTCCGTTTATCCAGGATCCTTATAGGTCTCTCCTTATAACATAATGACTCATCTATCTGCAACGGTTCGTAAGATAAAACATGTGAAGGATGGTGTATATATTTCCGTAGTTGCGAGACGTGGAAGACATTGTGAACCTTGGACAATTCTATTGGCAAGGATAATTCATAGGCGACTTCACCAATTCTTCGCAAATCGAATGGTCCTATAAATTTAGGACTCAATTTCCCTCGCAGCCCAAATCTTTTCACCCTTTTAGTAGGTGAAACACGAAGAAATACCTTATCCCCTTCTTCGAATTCCAGCTTTGTTCTTCGTAAGTCAACATATTTCTTTTGTCGATCTTGCGCGACTTTCATTTTTTATCGAATTACCCGAACCTGCTCCATTGTATCTTGAATTAACTCGGGTCCAACTGGTATACCCGGACTCACATCATCCCAACAAATAGGTGTTCGACATTTATGCCCATACAAAGCTTCAGATGGAGCCATACCTATGCTAGATTGATAATTGTTATTATAGGAAAATTCTATTAATGCCAATTTATCCTCCGAAGAGCCCTTAGATGCTAATATGCAGGCTCGTAACATGTCTTCTAATATCTGGAATATTTGCTCAGTTTGCCCATATGTTGCTGGATGGAATGTTGTGCTAAATTTCTGAGTTGACCCCAAATCTTCTTGTAGCTTCTCCCAGAAATGTGACAGAAATCGAGTATCTCGGTCAGAAATAATAGTGGTTGGAACGCCGTACAATCAAACAATTTCCCTAATATATGCATCCGCTAGTTGTTTCTTGCTCCAACTTACTCCCATGGAAATAGATCGTGCTGTCTTTGTCACTCTGTCCACTACAACCCATATAGAGTCATTTCCCCTCCTTGATTTAGGTAATCTTGTCACAAAGTCCATGGAGATCGAATCCCATTTCCATTCTGGTACTAGCAATGGCTGTAGCAATCCAGACATCTTCTTCCGCTCAAATTTTACCTTTTGACAAATCAAGCATCTTGCCACGAATTGCGAGATGTCTCGCTTTAACCCTTTCCACTAGAAATATTTCTTCACATCCTGAATCATCTTATCTCTACCTGGATGAACTGAATAAGCACTGCTATTTCCTTCAAAATCTTATTACTCAATTCCTCGTCATTAGGGATGCACCATCTCCCATTTAAACGAACACTCCCATCAGCATATTCTTGGAAGTCCACGGTCTCATTCTTTTCTATCTTTGACTTCAATTCCTTGAGAAAGTCATCCTTTTCCTGCTTTTTTCGAATTTCTTCAAAGAGAGACGGTTGCATCACAATTGCATTCAATTCTCCTTGTAGTTGGCCCCTTGCAACCACTAGCAAGCCCAATTGCACCAGTTCTTTGTATAGCTCTTCTGGCACAGATATCGATGAATGTATCTCCCGACGAGGTCTTCTACTCAGAGGATCTGCTACTTTATTTGCTTTTCCTGGATGTTATTGAATATCTATATCATACTCTTTAAGTAATTCCAACCATCTTTGTTGCCTCATCTTCATTTCTTTCTGGGTGAAGATGTATTTTAAGCTCTTGTGATCAGTATAAACCTTGCAAGAGACTCCATATAAATAATGTCTCCATAATTTCAGTGCAAAGACGACTATTGCTAACTCTAAATCATGTACCGAGAAGTTTTTCTCATGCATCTTCAATTGCCTAAAGCGTAAGCTATAACTCGCTGGTTCTGAATTAGTACACACCCTAGTCCTTCTTTGGAGGCATCACTATAGACCTCATACCCCTTTTGTTCCTGAAGGTAGAGCTAACATTGGAGCGCTAGTCAATCTTTTCTTTAATTCCTGAAAAGCCTTCTCGCATTTTTCAGTTCACTGAAATCTTGTATTCTTCCTGATTAGATTCGTAATCCGTAGAGCTATTTGCGAGAAATTCTCCTCGAACCTCCTATAGTATCCAGCAAGCCCAAGAAAGCTTCTAACTTCCCCAACATTGGTAGGTGCAGGCCATTCTTTTACCGCTTTTATCTTCTTAGGATCCACTGCTATACCTTCCCTGGTTACAACATGCCCTAAGAACATTAATTGATCCAACCAAAATTCACACTTACTCAGCATTGCATAGAGTTTCTCGCTTCGTAATATTCTTAACACTTCTCTTAAATGTTCTTCATGATCTTCGCAATCTTTAGAGTATACGTACCAATATATCGTCTATAAAGATTACCACAAACCGATCGAGCAAAGGCTTAAAGTATCTCTACATTAAATCCATAAATGCTGTGCATTCATGAGCCCAAACGACATCACCACAAACTTATAATGTCCATATCTAGTTTTGAATGCTGTTTTCGAAATGTATTCCTCCACTATGCGCATCTGATGATACCCCAACCTTAAATCTATTTTTGAGAATATCACTAATCGCTTTAACTGATCGAACATATCATCTATTCGGGGTAATTGATATTTATTCCAGATTGTGATTTTATTAATTTCCCGATAATCTATACACAATCTCATTGTACCATCTTTTTTCTTCACAAATAACACTGGTGCGCCCCATGGAGACACACTGGGTTGGATATAACCTTTTTGCAATAATTCTTCTAATTGCTTCTTCAATGCAGCCATTTCTGCAAGAGCCATCCTATAAGGAGCTCTAGGTATCGGTGTTGCCACTGCACCAGATCAATATGAAAATCAACCACCCGATGTGGTGGCAATCCCGGTAAGTCCCCTGGAAATACATCCAGAAATTCTCTCACCACCGAAATTTCTTCAATTTTGCTTTCTTCCTTTTTACCCCTTTCCATTTGATTCACATAACCGATATCCTCAGGTACTATCTCTGTATCATTCTCAATTATCACATTATCTTTTTCTACCGGCCTCACCATTTCTTCTCTATATACAATATTATCTCCACTTGGAGACCTCAATCGAACGGCTCTAGCGTAACATTCTATCACCGCCCTATTCCTACTCAACCAATTCATTCCCAAAATCACATGATAATAATTCAAATTAAAGGGTATCAGATCTACCCGCAATTCTGACCCTGCTATCCTAATTTCACAATTCTTAAATATCCATTTACAACAAGTCGACTCCCGATTAGGCATACAAATAGTCATATTTAAAGGTTGAACACATTGCCAACAAACATATTCGAAATAAATGAATGTGAAGCTCCAGAATCAAATAACACATTGGCCATCCAGTTACATACAAGAAACCTCCCTGAAATTACATTACCTGGTAACTCATGCAGCTCCGAAATCCCATTTGCCTCTGTCTTAACAGCGAATAACTTCCCTGGTGCTTTCCCTTGATTGACATATTGAACCCCTTTTCCGGCCCTACCTTGGCTTGAGCTTCCTTCTCCAGCGGTCAGCATCAACATATTCCCTGGTTTATTGTTTCCTCCTCGCCTTCTTGTTTCTTTCCATGAGGGACACTCATTAATTCGATGTCCACCATTTGCACTTAAAACACACCATTTGATCCGAGCAATTTCTGCCATAATGATTCTTTCCGCAACGATTACACTTCCATCCTGTCCTTCCACCCTTACCATTCCCAGCTTGCCCTTTGAACTGAATTGGGGCTAACACTTCTGTTTTTGCTTTCGCCTCTTTAAATTTTCCTCGTTTTCTTTTCTTCCGAAATTCTTCATCCTTTATTTCGATTCGCTCCTGTTCTATAGCGCGATCATATAGTTCTTAAAAAGTTGTATATGTCCCAATTCGCTTTTGGTACTTCAAATTCAGGCCTTCAAAAAACCACATCATTTTCACCCTTTCATTGCCTACAAAATCAGCGCAAACCAGGACATTTCCAGGAATTTTGGTGCATACTCCAATACGGACATTTTTGCTTGCTTCAAGAAGAAGAATTCGTTCTCCTTCATCCTCCGCAATGCCGGAGGAAAGAATTTATCCTTCATTTTCTCAACAAACTCTTCCCAAGTAAATTCCGATTGTTGGACTACTCCTTTGGTGGTATTCCACCATATATCAGCTGGTCCTTCCAAATAAAAGGCAGCCATCTTAACCTTCATGGTCTCAGGGCAACTGACCACGTCAAACAATTTACTCATATATGTAATCCAGGCTTCAAATTTGACGGGATCAAAATCACCGTCATAGGTGCGTGGCTTATGAGCAAACGCTTATAAAATTTCCCTTCATTATCATTCTTGTTTTGGTTTTGTTTTTCAAGTATCTCCAACAATCGAGCATTTATCTCTTTCATTTCTTGGCTTGCCATTCCCTACATATTCAATTTGGATGCTCTTCCTTGGTTTGCCATTCCCTACATATTCAATTGCAATACTCAGTTCGATTTTCATACATTCTTTCCTTCATAAGTTAACTTAATACATTAATTTCAACTTCACAACTTTGTTTCATGTATATAGTCCATGATAGCATAGCAACTTCGCTTGTTATTTATTTACGTATTTCATACAAACACACTGATCTTCACTATTAGAATAAATGCTTATTGCTGCGGTCAAAAAGTGACCTATTGCGGCGGTTTTGGGCGCGCAACAATTAAGGGGGCAGCAATAGGTATTAATTATATTGCTGCGGTTTTTGGGTAAAACCGCAGCAATATATATATATTATATCAGATTCATAAATTATATTGCTGCGGTTTCTAGAGAAAACCGCATCAATATGTTGTGTTTACTAATAAAAAAATAGTTATTTTGCTGCGGTTTCTAGCCAAAACCACAGCAATAGGTACAGGTGTAAGCAAATTTTTTTTTTTTTTTTGCATTTTGTCTTTAAATTCGAAAGATAAAAAAAATTCAGAAAAATAGCAAAAAATTAAAAACTTCCAACAGCAAAATGATACAGAAAATGAAACGAAACTAATCAAGAAAAATATCAATAAGAAATCTAAACAAAGAAAAAAAATGAACTACAGAAAATGAAAGGTAACTAACAATAAAATGAAACTAATGAACAAAAAAGAAATCTGAGATACATTACACTGAACAAAAAATTTGAAACAATAAAAACAAAAAAAAATCTTCGATCATTCATGTTGAGGAGAAGAAACACTGCGCGTTTGTCATTCATCATCGCCAGATCTTGTTTGTCATTGATGGTCCGGTATTTTGAACGACGATGAGAGTGAAGACGGCGTTTCTCGTTTCGCCATGGTCGACGGAGTCAGTCGAAACCCACCAGATCTGGACCGCCGCGAAGAAGCTGTTGCTCGTTTCGCGAAGAAGCCGTTTCTCGTTTCGCGAAGATGCCGCGAAGATGGTCGGTGGAGTCAGCCGGTCGGTAGTGTGTGAAAGAACGAAGGTGTGTAATAGGAGGGAGGGTGAAGGGTCGAATGACGATGACGAGAGGAGGGACGACGGTGAAGGGTCGTCGAATGACGATGACGAGAGGAGGGACAACGGTGAAGGGTCGTCCAAGGTGAATGACGATGACGAGAGGAGGGAGGTGAATGACGACGACGAGAGGAGGGAAGGTGAAGGGTGAGAGGAGGGAGGGTGAGACCTGAAGATACGAGAGGAGGGAGGGTGGAAGGTGGAGGGTGAGTGCGGCTGTGAGAGAATATTTGAAGAAATAACAAACCCTATTTATTAGTGAGGAGTGTGGCACGCGTTTTATACTCTTTAAGTAAATTTTTTTAATGATATTGCTGCGGTTTTTGGAAAAACCGCAGCAATATATTACAATATTATTTTTAAATATTATTTTAATATATTGCTGCGGTTTTTGACGAAAACCGCAACAATAGTTTTGGTCAAAAAGTTAACTTTTTTTTCAAAAAACATCTTATTGATACCATATTGCTGCGGTTTTTGGCCGAAACCGCAACAATATCTTTATTTTCTATTTTACATTTTCTTTTTACATGATATATTACTGCGTATGGGTAAAACTGCAGCAATACCACCGCAGCAATAAGCAATTATTCTACTAGTGATTTTTTTCATTATTTACTTACATATCTCATGCAACATGCTGATCTTGTACAAAAACCTAACACTACAAAAAAAAAAAAATGACATATATTAAAAGCTCCCTTCCGCTTATCTCCATTCCTTGGTTACACTTCCTGCTTAATCAAACCTGCACGGATTATAATAGTACCCACTGTCGTCACTACTGATGGACGGGGTCTTAGGATCATAGTAAGGGCCACAAGTCTTACATCCTTCCTCAGCCCCATAAGTGGTATTGGATTGGGTCGTATGAGTAGTACTTGAACCTTGTGATGTTGGGGTTCTTGAGCTAGAACGACTCTTAGTTCCACTGGACGACCCCGACCAACCTCCATACATCCCAGCCACTCGCTCTTCCTCTCTATGGCTAATTCGCTCATACATTTCCCTCCAATGAGGGTCATTTGGGTAAATTTGCCCCTGTCTTTGATGTTCCAGGGTGATTACCATTTCCCCCCTAACTTCCTCTACTGTGCCTTCCCATCTTGTCAAACTCTTGTCTATATTCTCCATGGTCACCCCATACCCTTGAATTTCTCCCGTAGCCGCATGCAACTTCAACAGACTCCAATAGGTTCTACGGAAACTAGCACATGACTCGCAAGTCGGTAAGGTCTTTATTATAGCGTACGCCTGGATTCCTGTCCGCCAATAATGATTATTACTAGCAGGCCCCATAACCTCATTCCACTCCCGAATGTGCCGTAACACCTCATTAGCATGATCAATTAAATCATCCCACCATTTCCCGACCGGGGCATAGGTGTCGGGTTCCTTCAGATAGGGTACATTCTAATTCACACTCTCACTGGATCTACTTGAAACCATCTACACATAATTTCAAATGTTTATACAATCATCACATACATAATCTATGAACATAAATTCCATGCACATAAACACATATTCACATCATCACATATGTAATTATTTATTTAGTTTTTCGAAAAACATACTTATAATTGTTTTGGAATACTTAGTTTTTAAAGTTTTGGAATTGTTTGCTCTGATACCAAGTGTAACATCCCTCCCTAGTTAGCAGCTTACTTAAGACTAACTACAATTAATTAAAGGGTTAAGCTACTAATTAGAGATCCTGTTAATACAAATTCCTAAACCACCCAGCCCTTGGGAGGTTAAAAAATCTGTATATATATCTGAGCTTCGTTTATGAAATCAACTTAAGATACTTAATTATTACATCATAGTCTCAGTATTTAGATGTTCGGATTTAAAAATATAAGTTACATCACATAGTCGATTTATACAATAAACACAACGCAGCGGCAGAACACATAACACGAATATTCCAGACTAAGCTAATCTTTGACCTTCAGTTAAATCCTGAAAAACAACTGAATCTGCCCCCACCAGAACAGGTTCAAAAGAACAAAACATTCAGCTTATGCTGGTACACAAGTTCCACCACTTCATTAATGTTAAGGTGGCTGAAAATAGATTTCCACTCTAAAGTAGTATCAGGATCAATAAATCTCAAATATTTTTATTCGCTTAAATATCATAATACTTATCCTTTTTTAATAAAGTAGCATAATAAAATCCACATAACATAACGAATAACTTTTCATGAACAACACTTATACTCTTTCCAATACTCACTTAAATACATTAGTACAAAACTCAAAATATTTCTACTTTAGGAAGGAACACGAATGGAGGGCAAAGCCAATCTCCAAAGTTTTTGAGGGACGTCTCCCCACCTTTCGTAACTTCTGCTTACAAGACTTTCTAGGTCATGACCCTATATAACAGAGAAATATTTGCTCTGGAGCAATACCCGCTCCGGAGCAATACCCGTCCTAATGACTCAAAGAGCAAACCCGCTCTACGAATGTTGTTCATCACTGCTAACGCAACTACTTCCCTTCTAAAAACTAGTATTTAGTATTTATATAACCTTAAATATATCCAAAAACTTTATTTTCCAATACTTGATCAAACCACTTTATAATCAACTTGACTTATCAAAACCAGTTTCGGAAAACAAGCTTGCTATGTCAAGTTCCACTATATTTGGAAAGGTGACTTAACAACTATGTCTCGAAAGAATGTTATGATTAATAAAGGTGATTAAAGGCTGGGTTATCGAGATATGACAGTAGGTGAAGGTTCATAGAGGGCTCTTAACATATAGAAGATTATTCACACAAATAGAACATAGGTCAATTTAGATGGTTCTCGGTTTGGTGTTGATGAACAATGGTTTTATGCAATTATCATTTATACTTCTTGGGTTTATCAAAATTTTAGGTTTCACACTTTATATATAAAGGGACAGTAGGTATTCATCATGAAAAAGGGTTGAATGGACGAAAGGAACAAGGGTTTACAAGTAATTAACCGAAAAGTCGAGTTTTTAGGTATTGTGTACTTCTCAAACAGAAGTTATACTAATTATAAGAGGAAGATGTGATACAAGGTTGATCAACACTCAATATAAGTACTTTACAGTATTTTATAATAGAAGGGCAGCAACAATGAAGGCATCTAAACAAAGCACAATCGAAGTAGAAGCACGGTTTGATCGGTTTTAGAGGAACTTGACGTTCAACGATTTCTAATTCGAAAATCATCAATCACAATTCATATTTAACACATGAAAATCAAATACTTATAACTTCTTAACAAAACAGTAGGTTTCCCACACCAAACATATTCGTAGCTTTCATAAATTCCATAAACAAGTTTTATGATAACAATTAAGAAAGTAAAGCTTCAAAGGGTGGTTCTTGTGTATCTTAACTTGGTGTCTAGGAATCAAATATTACTTAGTAACTTTTACCACCTTCCAGTAACCTCTTAGGAACTTAGGCAAATCATTCATCACCTTAAAGTTAGTAATTAACCCAAAGAAATCAAGTTTCAAACTAATATACCTCATGCATGCTGAAATTCAGCCACAACTCACCTTCCTTGGTTTTTCTTAGGGTTACAGGAATGGAACTTTAAAACTAACGCCTGCCAAGTATGACAGCACCTTGATAAACATAGGGAAGTGTTTTTGTGCAAGTTTCAGTGCCAGGAGCCAAAGAAAGCAAGCTGGCAATGAAGAGGCTTCAACTCACCAGAAATGGCGTGAATGAGAGAGAGAATTGTGTTGCTTTTGTTATGTTTGTTTGTGGAGTGTTTCTGATGAAAATGAATGACGATCTTGGTATCCTATATAGGGAGAATGGGTAAGGGTAGGATCGAGATTTCCTGTTTAGTATTGGGGTTACAATCGTCATTCTCTTGCCTATAAACACACCAGAATTTTCCAGGCTTTTAATTTAGGTTCTTTCCTCCATCACTTCTTAATCCTTAATTATTCTTAACTAATTTCCTCCAAAGCATATTATATACCTTAACGGAAGTTTCTCGACTTAATAAATCCTTAATCTTACTTCCTCGATCATCAAAACCATATTAACGACTACTACCAATTTCCTAATTCTGAAACGATACTTAACTTTTCAAATATAGTTCATAAATTACTCCATTATCACGTAGCTCATGTGATTAGTTAGCTAATAACACATAATATCCATGTTAGTACCATAATTCACATAACAATCATTTAAACTCTTAGATTTCAGAACGTATGGGTCACAACTTAATTTAATTATCATTAGCATAATTGATTGTGGATTATCGATTCTAATCTTAGCTTAATAAGTCAGGCTATTAGAGTGGCAGACTGCCAAGTAAACGAACATAACTCTGAAGTCCATTAGGAAAGTTTGTATTGGCCGATAATCAAATTTGGACATCGTGATAAAAAACAATGCCCATAGGGATCCCAAATCTGGTCATGATGTTCTGCCAGGTAAACTTTCGTATCTAATTTGCCTTACTTTTTGCTGTCAACTCCGCTTCTATCCATTTCGTAATACAACCAATCCCTACTATAAGAAATCGCCTACCTCCTGTCATGGTCGTGAATGGTTCCAGAATGTCCATCCCCCATTGGGAAAACGGTATCGAACATAAAATAGGTTGTAAATCATTGGTGGGTCTGTTAATTATAGGAGCTAATATCTGGCATTTGTCACATTTCTTCACGTAACTCTGAGCGACCGCCAACATACTTGGCCAATAGAAACCTGCTCTCAATGCCTTCAACGCCAGAGCTTTTCCTCCTATAGTGATTATTATGTATTAGCTTGCCTGCCACTTTAATTTATTCTCGGACTTCTGATCCATGGAAAGCGTCCCTGTTAGCTTATACTCCACTAGCTCACTGAACCATTCCTCTTGTTGATTAAGATTGTTGACGGTCACTGTTTTCTCTGTGATGCTTTTTTCTTTTAAACCATGACATTTCTCTCAATGCTAAATAAATCTGAGCTAGCCAGATTTGATAATGCGTCCGCTTTTATGTTATCGGCTCTAAGAATGGCTTGTATTTCAAATTGCTCTAACTGAGCAGCCATTTCCTTAGCTTTCTCAACGTATTTATGAATATTGGCCTCTCTAACTTCGAATTCACCTCTGAGTTGACCACTCACTAGCTATGAGTCCGTTTTCAAAGATACATTCTTCGCTCCTGCTGTTATACACATTCTGATGCCAGCGATAGCTACCTCATATTCAGCTTCGTTGTTTGATTCTGGGTATGTGAACTTTGTTGCGTACTCATTAGTATTCCCTTCCGGACTTGTCATTACAATCCCGGCTCCTGCCCCACTTACTGATGAAGATCTGTCCACTTCCAGCAGCCAAGTTTCCTTCTCTTTTACATCTTCTTCTTCGTATGAAGCTTCTATGATGAAGTCCGTTAACGCCTGTGCTTTGATAGCGGTTCTTGGTTTATATTGGATTTCGTACTCTAATAACTCCACGACCCATTTCAACAAAAGGCCTAAACTATCCATCTTCTGTAACGGCTGATTAATCAGGACTTGGATGGGATGACAAGCAAAGTAAGGCCTTGGCTTCCTGCCCACTATGATGACTGCCAACGCCATTTTCTCCACCAATTGGTAGAAACTTTTTGGTCCATTGAGAATGTGGCTGACAAAGTATACAGGTTGTTGCCTTTTTTCTTTATCCACCAATAACACGGCCGCGACCGTTTTGGGAGAGGCTGAGATATATAAATGCAGTGTATCTCCCATCTCAGGCCGTGTTATGGTTGGTAGACTTTTCAAATGCTCTTTTACTACCGAGAAGGCTTCATATTGCTCTTTTCCCCACTCAAATTTCTTGTTTCCCTTCAACAATGTGAAGAAAGGTAAGGCTTTATCGGCTGGTTTCGAGATAAATCGAGTCAAGGCCGCCATTCTCTTTGTCAGCCTCTGTATATCTTTAACACTCTTTGGCCTAGGCAGGTCCATGATTGCACGAACTTTATCTGGATTCGCGTCTATACCCCTCTTACTCCATGAAACCCAAAGAATTCCCGACCCTTACTCCTAAGACACACTTCATTGGGTTGAACTTTGTTTTATACTTTCTCAACGTACTAAAGGTTTCTTCAAGGTTGTTCAGATGCTCGCGGTCCATTTTACTTTTAACGATGGAATTATCCACATATACTTCTATATTTCTACCCTTCTGGTCCGCAAACTCCTTATCGACTAGCTTATGGTATGTGGCTCCTGCGTTTCTGAGTCCAAATGGCATTGCTTTGTAATTATACACCCTACAATCTGTTATTAACGTTATTTTCCTTCTGTCTGCCTCCAGTAGGCTAATTTAGTGTTACCTCGAAAATGCGTCCCTGAAGCTCAACAACCAATTCCCGCTAGTGGAATCCACAAGTTGATCTATTCTGGGTAGAGGATAGCAATCTTTCGGGCAAGCTCTGTTCAGGTTTGTGAAGTCCCCACACATCCTCCATTGGTCGTTAGCTTTTTTTACCATAACAACATTAGCCAACGATTCCGGATAATCGCACGGCTCGATGAAATCGACCGCCAACAACTTGCAACTTCTTCTTTAATTGGCTTTATTTCGCTCGACGAAAAAAGCTCTTTTTTTTCTTAACATGAGGGATTGTACTATCGACGTTTAGACGATGCGCCATCACGATCGGGTCTATGCCTGGTATCTCTTCCGCCGAGAATGTGAAAATGTCGGCGTTTCTAAGAGGAGAGTCAGTAGGTTGACTCTGACCTCCGTGTCCATGTCCATCCCGATAGTGACCGTCCTTGTCGGGTCATCGGCTAGCATCTCTTGCTTTATCTCCCCTTCAGGCTTTGGTCTTGGCATATCGTCAGGCCGATATTCCAAATCCTCCATGGAGATCTCCTTCATTTCTTCTTCCTCTTCAGTCTTTGCCTTTTGCGCTTGAGCTTTTCTCTGAGCTCTCTTTTGTTTCCGCGTTGGCCGGCTCAAGTCTTCCAGTGGAATTATTCTGGCAGGTTGCTTTAAAGCTGTGAGGTAGCATGAACTAGCCATATCCTGGTTCCCTTTCAACTTTACTGTCGTCCCTCCATTAGAGACGTACAACATTGTTAGGTGATACGTAGATATAACTCCCTAAACATCATGGATGAAAGGGCGTCCTATTATAGCATTGTACGCTCCCGGTACATCTACTACTAGGAATTCTGCCATGACATCCCTGTCCTCCTCATTTTCTCCAACTCTTACTGGTAGCGCTATAATACCTTTCGGCAGTACTAACGCCCCTGTGAAGCCTATCACCAGCTACCGGACCGATTTCAAGTGCTCCTGGCCAATCATGAGCATTTCAAATTTTGAAAGGTAAAGTATGTTTGCGGAGCTACCTCCGTCTACTAGGATTCTATGGATTAGGAAGTTTGATACCTTCAGGGTGACCACAGGAGGGTCGTCATGAGGGTAAACAACATGTTTAGCATCTTCTAACATAAATAACATGGCCGACATTAGCGGTGGCCTTCTCCATTGCATACTTTAGTTGAAGTTCACTTGATGCCAGAACTCCTTCAGACTCGCCTTAGCCCCATTGATGCTACCTCCATGAATGGGACCGCCACTTATGATGTGAATTTCGCCTATCCGCGACTGCACGTTCGGATTTGTTGGTTTCTTCAGATCCACATCTTTGGTTTGAGCCTTATACTGACTAAAGTAGCATCTTCTTATCAAATCTTCCAAGTTATCTTTCAATTGTCTGCAATCCTCCGTTAAGTGTCCGTGATCTTCGAGAAAATCACATCACTTGTCATGGTTCTTATGGGACATCTGTTTCGGACGCTGCCTTTATCACTGTCTTTGTTCATGGTGCATTTTTGTGTTCTTGAGGTCGTGATCTAAGTATACGCATCAAATTTTTCTTTGCATTCCCCTTTTTCACGGACATTTCCTCTCTTGACCATATTGGATTTCTACTTTCTTTCTTCTCTACCACGTGCACGATAATTTTCACGTCCCTTATCTTTCCTTGTTTCTCTTCCTTCCTCCTCTTGGGCTCGCGATGCTGACTGCTCGCGACCCTGTCAAATTCTTCTCCCCATATAAAATCATTCGCTTTTCCTAGAACAGGTCCGAGAGATGTGAAGGTCTTACGGCCAAGATAGCTTCTGAATGCCGACGCCTCTCTCAACCGATCATTAAAGCCAAGATAGCCACATCTTGTTGGAAGCGTGGGATGGAGACCGCTTCAACATTGAAACGACCGATGAATCTCGTAAGCTCTTCGTCTCGCCCTGCTTAATAGATAATAACTTTCCGGTAGTGCGCTCACGGCGCCTGTTGCTTACAAAGTGCGTGCTTAATGTAGACTATAACTGCAAAAAGTTAGAAATGATACTTGGTGTTAAGGTTTTAAACTATGTTTGAGTAATCCCGGTGAGAGTGGACAAGAATAATTTACACAACATGGCGTCCACCTGCGTGTAGAGAAACATATGACCTTCATACGCTGCGACATGATCGTCAGGATCATAAGTGTCGTCATATTTGCAGGACGACATATTGATCCAAGGCATGAGATGATTCAAGATCTCCGGAATGAAGGGGGAGAGCTTTGGATTTATCAACAGGTGTTCCCCGACCAAATAGTTAATAGCACCATTGGTGCTGTACTCACGGCGGGAATGACCCTGATCTTCTACTTCCTCGAAATAGTAGAGTTCTTTCGTTTCCAATAATGGTTCTTCATACCCTTATCGGTCGAGTTATCTTTCAAGCTGACATCCCTCTCTGGTGAGGGTACGCATTTTCCTGATCGGGGTCCCATCCGCATTCCTACCGGCCATAACCAGTGGTCGTTTACGGTTCCCGGCTCCAGCATTCGGAGAGGCTGGATTGTTGTTAGGCTGGGGAGCGTTTGTTAGCATTTGAATGAAGGATGCTACAGTTTGAAGTTGCTCTGTGGAGAATTGACTTAGTTGAGCCAGACTGAATGGAACATTATTGTTTGGAGTTTGTTCCTCATTCCCTGGTAACCTAAAGTGGAACTCAGGTTCCTAGTGGTCAGGTAATAAGGGGTTGGGAAGACCCTTGTCCGGCTCCGAATCCTTGCGGTCCATGACCAGTGTAGTTGTCTGCATCATCCATGACTGTTATCACAAAATATGGGAGGTCCCCTCCTAACGCCAAGTTGTTTTGGTGTTGAAACGGTGGCGGGCTCGTTAGAAGTCCGTCAATAATCGAGGGTTTTCCGAGACTGGTGAGCTGAAAGAGAACAAACATAAGCTACCCTCGGGGGGGGGGGATGGGAGGTAACCCCCTCCGATGCTCAAGTCAGTAAATGTCCGCTAAGGATTTAGAGAGAGAAAACCAGAGAGAGATAAGCTATTTTTAGTATGTGAGAGAATGTACCTACAGAATAGTACCATTTGGCTATTTAAGGAGTACTATTTATCTAGCAGGATGCGTAATCCTTTGACACGTGTATGACTAAGGTGATTCTGAATGGAGGGAATATTCCCTTATTTTGTCCTTTTTGGTGGCCGTGAGAACCATCTCGATCCCTTACCAGGGATGACTTGTCCCATTCTGATGAGTTCGCGTCTTGAAGAGTTTCATATCCGACACCGAGGTGTGTCCGACAGTAGACTTGGGATGCTACCCATACAGTTGTTGAATATTATTAGAAGATGTAAAGATTTTAGGACGAGGTTCAACTCCTTGAAGGTTTTTCCTGACTGTGAATGTGGTGCTTTGGCTAATTGTTCTTTTGAATTACTTAAGACAATGCTTGCTGCGATCAGATTTAAAGATTAATTATGTAGTTTTTTGGGTTGGTTCAAATCTAGAGTATACCACTTCTAAAACTAGCATCTTTAGCATGGATCCTTTTCCTACTATAAATATATCATATTTCATTCGGTTGCAAGTAGAGAAACAGAATAAACTCAATGATAAACAATGAGTTTCTCAGTTTAGTGCATTTACGTCCATGAAAAAACATCATCACCGGTTATAGTTTTGGTGGTAAAAGAAATTTCAAGAAATATAAGGTTGATAAGTGATAGGAAGTGTGATCACTATAAGAAGATTGGTCATACAATGGATTGATGCTTCACTCGTTGATAGTATTTATGACTTGTTTACAGAGCTCAAAAGTAAAAAATCTGGTGGAGGTTCTACTTCTAGAATGGTAGCAAATGTTTCTGATCTATAAATTGGTCATTTTATTGGAGATTGTCCTCTGGATTATGATGGAAATTTCATCTCAATAAGAAGTGAAAGTTGACGTTTCTTAAGTGAATGTTGTTTACAAACAGATGACAAAGATGATGAAGAGTCTATTGGTTTATGCTGACCATTCTCAGTATTCTTCTTCCATCAACTTTGCATGTACTCTTAATGTATCCAATGTTAATTCATTATCTTCCTACTATAGTCACCTGGATTGGATTATGGATATAGGTGCCATAGATCATATGATATGTGATAAATCTATATATGCTCCTTGATTACAAGGTTTCAACTCAACCTATTAAGTTGGCTTACCTGATGGTAAAAATATGATTAGTAGATCATGTTGGCTTAGTTGTCCCTCTTATTCCTGATATTCATATTTAAAATGTATTTTTCCTCCCTAATTTGAAATATAATCTTCTTTCTGTTGGAAGATTATCAAAAGAACATCAACTACTTGCTAAATTCACACCAAAATCATGTGTTTTTAGGCACTTACAACTAGCCATGTCAAGGTAGTTGCAATAAGGAAAGCTAGTCTCTACAAATTTCTTCTTCTGCTTCCAATAATTTAATCTCAGTACTGCTCTTCATGTTAGTACTAATTTACCTTCATTTGATGCTATTCATTCTATGCTAAGACAAATGAATAAGCACTTTGTTTAATCCTAATACATCATCTATTTTTTTATTGTGAATCTTGTTTGTTTGCTAAGATGTCTATCCTTGTCCTCTTCTACATCTCATGCTTTAAAATTTTTTGGTTTTTGCTACATGTAGACCTATGTGTCCCATATATATATATATATATATATATATATCCTTGTTTAAGTGGTGCTACTTAATTTCCTAACTATTCTGGATGATCACAGTAGAGCTATATGGACACATCTAGGTCACTCTAAAATACAAGTTCCTCACATATTATATCACTTTATAACTTACATAGAAACATAATTCGATTTACATTTGAAGAACATTATGAGTGATAATAGTACTAAAATCATACAGAGTTCTTGCTCTTAATTGTTTGCTGGCAAAGGCGTTATGCATCAAAGAAGTCATCCTAACACCCCTAACAAAATTGGAGGATGGAAAGAAAACATCGACATTTGTTCCATATTACTAGGGAACTCAGATTACATGCTCTTATATCTATTAAATTCTAGGGTAATTGCTCACTAGCTACCACGTACTTAATTAACTTAATTAATGCCTACTACTACATTCGCTTGGGAGACTCCTTTTGAAATTCTTATGTACAAGCCTCTATCTTATAATATCTGAGGACTGTTGGTGGTTTATGCTATGTTAAGCATAAAGTATCTAATAAGGGTGAATCCAAATTGTGCATTTTCACGAATATATGAATATATCGGGAGTAAATTTTCAGGTACTTAATTTTGTCATGAAAAACTGGATCTGTAGCAATATGTTGAGCAACAATGTTTTCATAATACAATAAAACTAGTAGTTAAGGATGAATGTTTTAATAATTAAGAAGACTAATCAGCTATACTAGCTCATTTGTAGTGTAACTCATACTTCTATACTTAGCCTCCGATCCGTTGAGCTCCTTGAAACCACCTTTTGCTTCTTAGTTTTCCAAGAAATTAGTGAAGAACCATGGCTTCTTAGCTCGCCAGGTGAACACCATGCAATCATCCTTGAGGTAATTTTTAACGTCAATTTTTTTACGGTCGCTTTCCTTGGTTATTTCTTTTCAACAAATTTTCTCTACTCCATCAATTTCATCCAGGTTAGTATTTACTCACTATAAAGTAAACTTTGAATTTTCATTACTATTTATTTCCTCTAGTCATGGGAAATCATTAATTTCGTAACTCGCCAAACCACAATCATCCATCTAATCCTCATATCCGTCGATACCAGATCCAAAGAATGGGAATACTCATTCACCACCCTCCAAATCATCACATCCCTCCAAGGCTCCAACCATCAACTAGTCACATGTTGTTGTTGGCACGTTCTTCGATAATTCTCCACCAAATACCAGCTTTGTGTTTAATATTCTAAACAATCATTGGGAGACATGTGATCCTATCCACGTCTATCGTACGGGTCCGTACTTTATCCTTGAATGTCAAAATCTCCTGGATAAAGACGCAATTCTACACCTAAACACTACCTTTATAGATGGTAAGCCTATCACTTTTAGGCCATGTACAACCTACCAAATTCCTACTAGCCTTAACTTCAATATGACGCGTATATGGGTAAGAATCCATGATCTTCCTTTGGGTTTTCTTAGATTATGAGTGGACTTTGAGAATTTTGAGTCATGTAGGACTCGTGGAGCATATAGATAATGAAGGTCTAGGCCTCCCTCTACGACCTTACCTTTGGGCGAGAATCATCATCGACCTTACTCTTTCGCTGATTCTAGGTTGTTTCCCTACCCATCGACAACCATCAAGTGTCTTGGATATACTTTAGATATGAGTGGGTTTACAGGTTTTGTAAGGAGCGTGGTTGCATCGGTCATAACACTAGACGATGTAATCTATCGGCCTTTGATGTGCAGTGTTTTATTCAAAGGAGGGTACGTGGTTTAGAGGAAATTGGAATGACGGTGCTTCAAACTCAAGAGGGCATACCCCGGTATACTAACATGGTAAGAGGAATTTCTGATAGATTGATTTTCCATAACCCCAAAATTAACCTTCACCATATCTTGCCAAACACCCATGCCCCTCAACATGATCCATACCTTTTTCCGCACTTATACCGTCATGAAAATGGTGATTCTGAAAGTTCCTCTAAGGAGTTTTTTGACGCCCCATCGGAGTTTTGGTTTAGAGAACGCATGTATAATACTCGATATTATTCGGATGTAAGACGCAACATCACACTAATTCCCCAGCTGACTTCTCAAATGCTTCCATGGGGGATTCACTCCTTCGCATATAAGGGAAAGGCAAAATCTTTCCTATTCGCCTGGGGTTAGATATGGGATTGTTCTAAATTCAGGGGCCTTTGTCACTTCTTGCTCCAATAACTACCCCACTTTAAAGCCCAATACCAATATTGACCTAAACTTGCCACCAAACCCCACAAGCCCAAATACAAGCGACCTACATCCTCAACATCCACCAAAACATTTTGAGAGGTAGGAATTTTTTCCAAACATTGGGCCTATCTGGTTTGGCCCATGGTACTTTAAGGTCAGGCAATTTTTATTGTATGCCTACCAACTCTTCTAGGCCTCCTCATCCAAATCATCAAATTCAAGCCTAGCAACACCAATGATACTCTTGAAGCAGTGGTAAGTGTTGGTTGGGCGGTCCATCCTCTAGAATTTTCTCACTCTTTTTTTGCAGGATAATACATGTACCCATATGGAAACTATCCCAATTCAAAAACTAGGTTTTCTCCAACTTCACCTCTGCATTTTTCGGATATCAATTCGGACTCCAGCTCCAGACCCATAACCGATTTAGTTGATTAGTGCCCCACCAATCCGAATCGAATGATATTAACCACTAGAGGCACTCCAGTGATCTTTACAGCGAAGAAAAGACGAGATGCTCTGAACCATCGATGTCAATCTGCAAGTAGTTATTTCCAATTTGATGAGAATGAGTTCGAGGCTAGATTTAAAAGGCAGAAGCATTGTTTGGAAGATTGGGATGCCAAAGAAGGTCTTAAAATCTAATGTAGCCCTCATACCCCTACCATCATGGTAAAGCCATTACTGATTTGTCTATGGCAGAGGTGTTAGGGGTCGATTGGGTTTTACACTAGTAGAAAAAGGACGATTTGTGTCCCCCCAAGTGCGTCGCACTACAACAAAATGACGCAAAAAGTGAATTTTTGTCGCATGGGAGCCAAAGTGTGACGCAAAACAACTTCTCACAAGCACCAGATACGAGTCATATGCGTCAGATCCAGATGAAGTGCGACGCATATCGCACATGTGCGTCGGACCTCGACGCCCATCCGACGCACATCGTCGACAACTATCTACGTCGCACGTCGTTAAGGTGCATTGCAAATGATTAATTTGCGTCGGACCCCAAGCCCATGCGACGCACATCAGTTGGGTAACCCCATCTCACCCTCTCCCTTTTAGTCTAAAACTTCAACTCCCCATCTCCCTCTTAACCTAAAACTTCAAATCCATCAGTTGGGCCGCGTCTTCCTCTCTCCCTCTCTCCCTCTCTCCCTCTCTCCCACTCTCTTCCTCTCTCCCTCTCTCTCTCTCTCTCTCTCTCTCTCTCTCTCTCACTCTCTCCCTCTCTCTCTCTCCCTCTCTCTCTTTCACTCGTCGAAATTCATCATCTCAGGCAACTCGAAGTTCGTTTGTTTCATTTCTAGAAGTAAACATCAAATAATTAACATTCAAGAAGGGTGTCGTTACAGATCAAGGGAGCCGTTCTTCGATGGCGTCAAGTAACCGCTTCTTTCATGATCTACTCAATCGAGAAAGAGAGGATCTATGGATAATCACCGACGGTGTCGAAAAAGAATGCGCCGAACTATTGGCCGTTGTGAAGGCAACACTATCATCACCGACGATGTCGAAAGCAAAGATCACTTCATTGTCCATGTCGACGAAGCCTTGGTATTCTTTCTTTTTCTTTATTTTTCTTCGTTTATTCGTTTCATTTCGTGTTTTGCATGTGATTCATGGATTTCAATTCATATCTAAGTTTTATGGAATTGAGTTTTATTATTTGTTTTAATATCATTTCAATTTTTTATATTTGATTTTTATTTTTATTTTTATGGCATTTATCCTAGTCTAGGGTTTATTTTTTCAGATCTAGGATTTTTTTTCAAATTTTCAGTTCTGGACTTCCTTTTCTCGTTTTCAGATCTGGATTTGCTTCTTCTCGAAGTCTTTTCTCCTGTGAAATTTCTACTGTAGTTGCGTTTGAGGTGAAGATCTGGATTTGTACCGCCACCTGAAGATTACATGAAATTCTCTCTTTTATGATTTTCAGTAATTCTATAATCTTCTCTATTTTTTTTGTAATTTTCTCTTTTTTATTTTCTACAATTTTATTTAATTTATGTATTCTTTTTTATGTAATTTATGTATTCTTTTTTTATGTAATTATCTCTTTTTCTTTATTTTCTGTAATTTATTATTATAAATCTATGGTTTTTAGTGAAGAATCCAAAATCATTATTGCAAGTTTGCAACAGCCTTATTCCTAGTTCATAAAATTAATTTTTTTCTCCTCTAAAAAAAAATTAGTTTTTTTAAAAAAAATTGCAATTTGTGTCGCACGTAGCCCAAGGTGCGACGTAAATCACTCATCTGCGTCGCACCCTAGGCGATGTGCGACTCACATTACCCCATTACCCTTTGAAGCTCTGTGTTGGGCTGGGGAGAGCCATCTGCGTCGCACCGTATACAACATGCGACGCAAATAGCTCAAGATCTGCGTCGTTTCCGCATCCGACGCAGATCATTTAAAGGTCATCTGCGTCGAGACTTGTGCCGTCGGACCCAAGTCCGACGCAAATAGGGGTCCCGGGTCCGATGCAAATCAACCTTTCTCTACTAGTGTTACCTTATCGACGAAAGATGTTCACAAACGTCATGCCAACACCTTTCCTTTTGACAGTATAGGAGATTGGTGTCTCAAGAGAAGCAAAACTGATGACACCATGCAACAAGAAGGTATGTACGGACACTCATGATACACACATGGTAGTACATCTCACTTTGAATATGAAAATCACAAATAATAAAGCTTCACGGGACGTGGTTGACCCTGATCAACCACCAAAGAATCCATGAATGTTATATCATGGATTTGTCGGAGATTGAACGCCAGAGATGCCTCGACAACACATTACTTGCTCTGGCTAGTTTCAAAGTTTCGTCCATCTTTTTTGTTCCTCCAAGAGACAAATTAAAGACTATTGTAGATAGTGTTTCTAATTTGCTTAGTTCCTCTAATCCAAGCTATGTTTATGGTGTAGATGCTGGTGGTACTAGGGGAGGTTTAGTTGTGTTTTGTTAGGGATCTTTTGTGGTTGATATAGTTGTTGAATCTAGAAATTATGTATTTTGTAAAATATCAACTATGAATTGAAGTATGATACACTGTCTTTTCTTGTATGGTGAAGCTCAGTTACAAAATCGACCTCAATTAGAGGCTAACCTTCATCAATTACTCTAATATCATTCGAGGTACCTAATAATATGGGATATAAACCAAGTTGATAACTACTAAGATAAACTTGGGGGTGCGGATGTTATTAGGGGTTGGAAAGAGATTACATCTTGGAAACATGCGCTCCGCCTGAGGGATGTTTCAGTCCATGGCCCCCATTATACTTGGTTTAATAAACGGGAAGCTGTAAATCTTGTAATGGAAAGACTCGATGGAGACTATGTTTCCGATGATTGGTTTGAGAAATTCTTGTTCACTCAAGTTCAAAATTTTCCACTTGTTCATTCAGATTATGAGCCTATTTGGCTCAAAACCACCACACCTGCTAACCCATTTCGAAGCCATAACAAGTCGAAAATTGGTGTTTAAGGTGCCACAAGGTGAAGTGTTTCGTTCAAGAAGTTTTGAAATTGGAGATGGTTTGGTCTACTATGTATGTTACAATGAGGAAGCTTAATATCCTTCGTGCCAAGCTTAAAGGGTGGTGTCTAGATAAACAACTTTTTTGGGGCGTCAATTGGAAAAATATTTTTTAGGAGCTCAAAGATCATGGGAATCAAGTTTGTACTATAACCCATGGCATTTCGTTAGCTTGCCGACAACGAGGTCTGCTAGGTGAGGCTTCTCTTGCCTTTACTTACTGGAAGCAACGTATCAAGGAACATCATATCAAGTTTGGTTACCTCCCTTCCGAATTCCGGTCGTTTGAGGCAAAAATGCCAACAAAATTATATTTTCATGCTCAAGAATGATGAAGTCATCTGGGTTGATACTCCTCATGGTATCGAAGTTTTGTTCCAAGATTATGTTAAGAAATTGTTCATTCCCGCTACTGGTGCCACTCTTGACAACACCCAACATAGTTTGGATATTGATTTGGTGCTTCAAGAGCTTCATCTACCTCAAATTTCAAACATAGATTCCAACATGTTGCTTGCTCCGATTACAAATGAAGAAATTCAAGATGCAATGTTCCATATAGCCAATGACAAATCCCCTAGGCTCGATGGATTCCCTTCAATGTTCTTCAAAATTCACTGGGAGTGCGTAGGTCCTTCCATAACACAGACTGTTCAGTGTTTCTTTTCTACAAGGTATCTTTTGAAATAATGGAATAAGACTCTTTTGGTGTTGATTCCGAAATCTATCCAGCCTAGGCGGTAAGTCATTTTCAACCCATTAGTCTTTGCAAAATTTTCTACCAATGCATATCTAAGTGCATGGTTAATTAGATGAATTCCCTTCTCCCTAATCTTATTGCTGATTACTAAAATGCCTTTGTGCCTGGCCGAACTATGGATGATAGTATTTTAATCTCTCACGAATTGACTCATCTTATAAATAAGCAACGATAAGGAACTAAGCATATGGCTGCTCTGAAACTTGATATGAATAAAGCGTACAATAGAGTGAGTTGGCTGTTTATTCTCGAGATTCTTACAACTTATGGTTTCCCTCCACATTGGGTTCAAATGGTACAACAATGTTTGTCCACAGTATCTCACATGATTCTAATAAGTGGGGTTGCTACTCCTGTCTTAACTCCACAGTGAGAGATTCGTCATGGAGATCCGCTATCTCCTTATTTATTTCTTTTCTACATGGATGTTATTTTTTCAAGCATCCAGAGAAGCTTGCACTTCACTTAGTTCCATGGTCTCGCGGTTTTGTAAGATATCTGGTCAAATGTTAAACATTCAAAAGTCCTTCGTGAAATTCAATTCAAATATTCAAGTTATTCATCAGCAAGAATATAAGAATCTCCATAGAGTTTCTTCTTAGAGCTCGCTTGGGACATGTCTTGGCGCTTCCATTGATATTCAGGGTTCAAAGGTTCAGCACTTTACACCGTTACTTGATAAATTTTCCAACCAGATTTCCCGATGGACTCACAAAACTTTGTCCCAAATGACTAAGATGGTCATCATTAACTCTATCTTGGTATCATCCATTAAGCACCAATTAATGGTGTTCTTTATTCCGACTACAATTGCTAATAAGTTGGATGCGTTGATTACTCAATTTTTCTGGAGTAAGAAACAACTTCATGGAATTGGACAAAACAAGCCGTATTGCATCAACCTCGCAACCAAGGTGGTTTAAGTATCCGTTGTATTGGCCCTCTTAACAGAGCATTACTGTGGAAAAGATGTGAAAATTTCTTCATCAACCGCACTCGCTCCTTTCCAATGTCTTTCGTGCTCAGCCTCACCAAGATTCGTGGATTAAGTCAAGTGAACACAATCTATCTTGGGGTCGTAAAGGTCTTCTTATGGCAAGTCATCTATTATAAGCACATTGTGCTTGGAAGGTTGGTAACGAGCAATCTATCATCGTTGCCAAACACGATTGGGTCCCAGGTAACAATAAGGCCATTTTCCGTGATTGTGTTCCTCTTGGGACGACAACAAATATGAAAGTCGCAGAGCTTATACATCCTACACATCATGGTTAGGATATTATGAAAATCAATTGACTATTTGTTCAGCAGAGTGCCAGTCGTATCAAGGGCTTGGAGTTTCCCTCACAACATGATTTTGGTGACTCACCCTATTGGCCTCATACTAAATCATGGGCCTATTCTAACAAAACTGGTTATCGTATTTTTTTTCTACAACAGCAACAAGAAATTCATAGCATGACAACCCCTTATGACATGGCATTCTTCCGTATCATTTGGGGTCTGAACATCATGCCAAAACGAAAACCGATCCTATGGAAATTGTGGCACAATTGTCTCGCCATGTCTTCTAACCTCTCTCACAGAGGTATTGAGATTTCCAATCAGTGCTCTACTTATCTACATGGCGGTGAAGACTCTCAACAAATTTTTCCACTTTAGCCCTCTAGCATTAGCAGCGTGGGAAACTACTATTCTTCCAGTGGTGTCACACATGCACACCTCACAACCTTTCACTGATTGGCTCATGTAAGGGATTTATAAGCTCAATACGGAAGATGGTTGTGCTGGTAATCAGTTACTTCTACTCATTAGTACTTTATGGGCTATTTGGATAAAAAGAAATAATCAACTATTCAGGCAGATTCGGGCTACCATCTCAATTCTCCAAACTAATATGTGTGAGTGTGAGGATCAACATCACAATTATTTATGAGCATACTCTACCAGGTCCAACCCCTTTGGTTCCAGACCCATTGCTTCCACGGGTTACACTTTAACGCATTTAGGAAGAGCAAGGCATGGAAGGTCGGAAATAATCATCCAAATACACGGTTCTTGGGATAGTACTCAGGGGATAGCTGGGGTAGCCTGGGTGGCTACCAATGGTCAATGTCAATGCGTCGTTGAACAAGTTTCGGTGTGCTATATAGCTACAACTACTTTGATGGATGTTACAACTTGCTTACATGCTCTTGTTTGGGCTTCTGCTCATGGTTATTCGAAGGTCTTACTTCACACAACCTTTGGGTATTTGGTTCGCCAATTGGATTCAAAGCACAAGACGACTATTAATATGCGTCATAGTGGGGAAGCCATTCAATCTGCAACAGGTCCTTTTGGTTGGTGTTGTCTTATGAAGGTGGACAAACATCAAGCTACTAGTGTGCACGCTTTAACTCGTAGATGTAGGATTCATAGACTCATCTTATTTAATTTCTTTTGTTGTATGTTTCCTTGATGTTAAAAAAAAAAAGAAACTCGTGCATGTGTACACATCATGTCCCCTATTAATTCACCAAGGACACATACTTCGTGAAATGGTTCATACATGTTTGTTGATAGGGGCAACAAGATCAAATTGGTAAGAATAAAAGATATTTTCATTTCTAAGATCATCATCGATCATAGAGAGACCCTTTACCATTCTGTTCAAATGGGTTATTCTATATGTATAGATATGGTAGAGGGCACATTCCCTTTTTCTTTGTCCATTCGTTCCCAAGTCTTTCTTCAGTGCGGGGTAGAGCAGCTTGATAGCTCGTAAGGCTCATAACCTTGAGGTCACGGGTTCAAATCCTGCATTCGCAAAATTTTAATTTTGGCACTTTTTATCTTCCCACACTCCCCTGAGCCACATGACTACATCTTTTGAGCTTCCCGAGTCATCTTACCCTTATCATACGCTTCTAATCACATATATCCTTCACATCAATACCTCTTCAATTAATATCCACCTCCACGACCTTCGTTCAAATCTACTTCTTCATCTCTACCTCCTCCCTCACCTCCTCAACAATCTTTAATTTATTCACATCTACTTCCTACGTCATATGTAAGACGTGTTGGACGTGAACTAAAAGAACCTCAACTAGTTTGTCTCCAGTTGATGATGAATTGCATCGTGTTTAAGATTTGGTAATCATCAGTTGCAATTATTATTTTTCCATTGTAATGGACTGATCGTTTCTAATGAATCATACACTCGGGAGTATCATATTTACCGTATATCCAATACTATTTTTTTTTCCCATTTACTCCGTTGGAGCTCTGCTTGAGTAATTACTGAACTATTTTTGAACATGACCAAACATAAAGAAGTTCTGGTAATTAATAAACTTCTTTTGAGCATGACCAAAAATAAATTTAAGGTGTGTGTGAGATAATTACAATAAATCAACGCACTTCACACTTTTATTGGGTTACACTTCTTGAGTAGCTTATACTTTCGTTAAGCAATCAGATGAAACAAATTTGCAACATTCTCGGGACCTCCATTGTAGTGGAATATCACTAGTTTTTTGTGCTGCATGGTTTAGGTAATTACTAAAGGTATTTTGGGGATTTGACAAACATGTCACTGGTTCCATTAGGCCCAATAGCTCACCAAACCCTATTGACTTGAGTTTTGGGCGCCCATTGTCCCTCCTTATACTAAAAAGTCCAAATTAACCTCTGATCACATGCTTGTAAGTAATTACCAAACAAGGTTTGGGCATTACAAAACCTACCCAATCACAATCCATACCCATTACTCATCAAAGGCATCCTATGGGGATTGGATAATCATAGCATCGGGTCCATTAGGCCCAATACCTCACCAAACCCCATGGACTTGAGTTTTGGGCCCCCATTGTCCCTCCTTTTACTAAAAAGCCCAAATTGATCCCAGATCATATGCTTTTAGGTAATTACCAAACATGGTTTGGGCATTACCAAAGCTATCCAATCACAATCGATACCCATTACTCATCGCATACATCCTATGGGGATTGGACAATCATTCCACTAGGTTCATTACCTAATATAATAATTGTCTTGAAGAAGGAACTGTATGATTAAGATGTGGGTTATTGATAACCTAATCTTCTTTTTTTTTTTTGTATCTAGTAGCTAAACTAAAGTATGAACTAAAGATTCGTAATGACTTAACATAACCGCTATATATATTAGGTAATTACCTAATTAGATTAGGTTATTGCCAAAGATTTTAGGCAATCACCTAATCATTTTAGGTATTATCTAAAATAATAATTGACTTGGGCAATGACCTCAAATTATGTGACTATAACAAATATTATGATGGCATTGTATGCTTAAGATGTGGGTTATTGATAACCTAATCCATGTGATTTTATGTTGTTTATATAAAAAGGTGGCATCAGGGGTGAAATGTTCCATTTTATCTTTTTCTTTTGCTTTGAAATGACTGAATTGAATTACTTTAATGACATGAAAGCTTCATTGATAAAACTGTTTATGTTAACAGAGGATCGAAATGGTAAGAATCTCTAAAAAGAATCCTCTCCATTGTAGTGGAATGTCACTAGATTTTTTGTGCATGTTACTGCAGGGTTAAGTAATTACTAAATACTTTTTGGTGAAGACTTAACATAACCATTATAAATGTTAGGTAATCACCTAATTAGATTCAGAGATGGCCAATAGTGCGAGACAATCCAGCCTAGCCCACCTCGTGGGTCGTGTGGTTTAGGTCCACGAAAAGCTCGGTCCAGCCCTATTCGAACCGTAAAATTAGTGGATGTCACAAAAACACCTTAGAGTGCTAAAAAAAACACTTGAGTTAGAAAAAACATTCAGCAAAAAAAAAAAAAAAAAAAAAAAAAAAAAAAAAAAAACCTTGGAGGTGAATGAAGAAAACTTCATGAGCAGCTTATGAAATTTTTTTATTGTTTCTTATTCTTTACTTACACATACTATTTTGGTAATGACCAAATTTGTATTTGGTCAGTACCATATGTATATATACTTCTATATGTTATTGTACGTGTGATGTGGGGTATATGACCCCCAAAGTTTTCAGGCCACAGTTGTAACAAGTAAACAAATTTACATTGATTTTGGTACTAACCAAAGTTTGTAGGCCATTATATTCTTGTATTGTGAATGCTTGAAGGGTTATATGACCCAAAGTTTTTTAGGCCAGAGTTGTAAAAAGTAAACAAATGGTGGATACTCTTAATCAAGGTCGTGATTTTATGGCCGCTTTGTTTTTGGTCATTGGCTTTTATGTTGATTTTGAATGTTACTAACATCAACACGTTTAAGGTAATGGATGCCATCAATTCATGATTACTAACATAACTTAACGTTATTTTATTTGTTATTTGTCTCCATTATGGTAGGGAAAGAGATCAACACAACAAAAGGTTAAGATGTCAGCAGAAGGTCGGAGTGACACTGAAGAATCATCGGTATCAAATAAAACTTTCTCATGTTTTCCACAATCTTTAGTATAAAAACTAATATAGTCCAACAAGCCATGCCTCAAAGTAGGAAAACGTTCAAGAGAAAACTATTGGGCAATAACTTCAATCAATAAATAAGTTCCTTAAGAATGAGATATCCAAGACGAATAAAGTTTTTGCCGATCCGTTAATTAAGTAGCCATATAAAACACGTGGTATGCCGCTTCCATTTTACAAAAATTACTTACCCTTTTTGGATTGAAAGAAATATTTGCAAGAACATATTGAAAGGACCGTCAAATGAAACTATGTACCGGCCGAAAGATGAATGGAGTTTTTTTAGTGCCTACAAAATTTTTTGCATCTACCCTGATCAATGGCTAAGCACTCAGGTTCATACACCATCTATTTCAATTTTTTTCCTTTGACACAATTTTGGGGATCTTGTGGTCTGACTGTTTTGGTGATCCCCAAACAAGTTTTGGTAAATATCGAAATGGTGTCCTGATAATGTTTGGTAATTACTAATGTTGGTTCGAGTCATTACTCAAATTATTTGGGTCACATGGTAGATTTGTTTGACATGAGTTTGGATAATGACTTCACTGCTAAGGTAATGACCACAACATAATTTGGTCATTTCCTAATACTAACAGAACACCAGTTAAACATGTCAAAAGGTATTGGTAATTGAAATTTCAAAGATGGTCTAATACTAATTAGTTTTGGATTTCAACAGTTCCTTGATGTGTATATGTATGATTTGCAACTAACTCGCATTGAGGAAAAAAGTCATTAATTAATACTTCCAAGTACCTTCATGGTGAGGTGGCCCACTAAATTTTGTGTTTATTTGTAGAATTACTATAACTGGCTAAATTTTTATTGGGCAACAATGTTTTATTTGATTTTTTTTCTTTTTTAGCTTGTAATAAAGCCTTGAGTGTAATCTTTAAGTTACTCACAAAGGGCAGCTGATTAGAGCATGTTTAGGAGGATAATTAGCTCATCATTTGTTGTTTGTAACAGCTCATTAATGAGGGTTAGTGATTAGGCGTGAATTTATGAGGTTTTGTATCTCCTTGGGGTTGTTCAACTTGGATAGTTTTTAGGGTTTTTTTCTTATTTTGTTTGCTTTCTTGCTGCTTATATTCACTATCTAAAGGAGAGCTAATGAGAAGAAAATTCATATTTGGGGTTGAAGATAAATAAAAAAAACCTTGTGCTTATGCATTTTAATTTTAAGTGTCTCAAGTTCAAGTGTTCCCTCATTTTTTTGAGTGTGTTCTTGAGCAATAAGCTTCGGGGATGTTAAGTGGGTCTTGCCTCTAGCCTAAAACCCCAAAACAGTGAGTTTGTTCTTGTGTTTTTTTGTACTATCCTTGGTTTCGTGGCTTTCTTGAGTGTTCTATGTTCCTTGAGTATAAAATCATCATGTATCCCTTTGGAAGGTGTTTTTAGATTCCCATCGTCTGGTATCAGATATTTGGTGAAGAGGTTTATCGAAAAAATAGTTTTTTGGTGGTAAAACAAAACGACTATTAATTTATCAAGTTTTTCACCTGACTTTGAAGGACGGTTTCTTGGGCTACAGAAGTCCAAATTGGGTGTTTCTTTTTTTGAATTTGTATAAGATTTTGTCCAGATTATTGTAGGCGTGTTTTTATTTTGCCTATGCGGGATAAGTCGTATTAGATTTGACTACCCCACTGTAAAGGTTTTTGTATTGAAAATGTTTTGAAGTTGCCAACAATTTTTGAAAGGAAGAATCATAAACCTAATTGGATATTGGAAAATTATAGGGAGAAAATTAGGGACTTATCTAATGTAGATTTCCCCGTCTAAACTCCATATATGGTCAAAATGAACCAAAGATTGAGATTTGAGATGAGGGTACAACTCTTCTAAATATCGATTCATGTCAATGTTTATGCAAAAGAATAACCAATGAATGTTTTAAGCAACCTAAAAATAATTAGTCTAGTTTGGTTCAGGAAACACATAAAAAGACTATTTTTTAGTGATATGTTATTATGCAATCAATTTACAGGGAACCTAACAGGTTGTCCAAAGTAATCTGATTAATATTAGAACATTATTTTAGGTGTTGCTTAACAACAATAACATGTGGGTGATAAAAGTAATAAAGCTGGACAATCCTATAATATGCATAGAATAATCAAGCAAGCAAATAATAATATGTAAAAAATAAATAAATTAAGGGAATATTAGAATATACGATAGACCAATTTATATCAAAAATCTGGATCATTAAATAAATGGTTAGTAACTTCAATATGAAAAATAGGAATTTATTCAAGGACCCTCGGGATTATACCGTGGCTTCGGTCTGCGAAATTGACAACCTGTGGGACGAGCAATCGTGAAGCTTGAAAATCTAAATGTATGAAAGTATGTAGATTGAACGTGTTTATGTTTTAAAGGTATGAGTTTTTGTAGGGAAGTTTTATAATTCGTAGAGAGGTTCGTAATATATTCGTCGAATTCGAAGTGTGTTAATGTGGAAAATTCGTCCTTAAATCTATACCAAAATCAGGCCTATTTAGGGAAAACGACACTACGCCTCACGCGCCAGCTACATATGGCGCAAGATGACGTGTCAACCGCATGACGCGGCATGCCAAGTGGAAAGCCTACACGTGTACGGGCTTTGAAAAAGATAAGAAAGAAAATTGTGTTTCACGTAGAGTTGTGCGCTAGGCGCATGACACAGTGTGTGTGGCACCCCACGTGTTAGTAAAAGTTGCGCCTGACTCGCAGACGTGCACCAGGCGCACAAGCCTGACTCTTGACGTGTCATTGCTAGCTTTTCTAAAACGTGTTTCAAAAGATTTTCTTTTATCCTTTAATTCCGGAAATTTGATTTTACGGGATAAAATCTGATTTTAACTATAAAAAATATATTTTGAAAATATTTACTTATTATAAATAATAAAAGAAATAACTTCCTCTGTCTCATAATACTCTTGACACTTAAAAAGACACGTAGTTTTAGATGATAAGTTGTTGGTTTGTTATCAATTGTTATTTTATTGAAAAGTAGATGTGATGAGAGTTAGTAGTTAGTAAAAGTAGTACGGTTTTTTCACCAAATGCCCCTGACAAAAAAATTTATTCACCAAATGCCCCAACTTTTTTCAAAATTCACCATATACCCCTGACTTTTAACGAAATTCACCAGATACTCTTACTATTAATGGACGTTAGTGTTCCGTTAGCTCTTATTTACAAGTTTGCCATAAGTCAATCTAATTAGCCCTAAGTCAACCTAATTAACCTAATTAAACCTAAATAAACCCTAAACTCTCTCTAACCCAACCCCAACCCTACCCCCCAAACCCTAGACCCACTACCCAACCCCAGCCACCAGGCCCACCCCCTCCCCTTCCTCTCCCCGGCAAACCCCACAGGCCCATTTCCGGCAGCCCCCCTCCCCTTCCGCTCACCGGCAACCCCCGCAGACCCTTTTCCGGCAGCCCCCCTCCCCTGCTCGCCTCGTTTGCGCCTCCCCAACCCCTCCTTCCCCTGCGCCTCCCCTTCCCTCGCGCCTCACTCTCGCCGGCCTTCCCCCGCGCCTCCCCTTCCCTCGCGTCTCACTCTCGCCGGCCTTCCCCGTGTCTCGCACCTCCCCTCCCTCTCCGTCACTCTCGCCGGCCTCCCCTGACGCACCTCCTCCCTGTGCCTTCTTCTCCTCTTCACTCTCGCCGGCTCGGAGTTCGAAGGGGTTGGGGGAGGAGGGGGGATTCTGACTGCGATCGAGGGAGGGGGAGAGGCGGCGGCTGCGACCGAGGGCGGGGGAGGGGCGGCGGCTGCGACCGAGGGATGGGGGGAGGGGGGCTGGGGTTGGGGGTGGTTGTTTAGGGGGGAAGGGGGCTGGGGTTGGGGGGTGGTGATTTAGGGGGGGGAGGGGGTTAGGGTTGGGTTAGGTTTTTAGGGTTTTTAGGTTAATTAAAGTTTTTTAGGGTTAATTAACACTAATGACTAACGGAGTTAACCACCGTTAGTCATTAAGGGCATTATTTGTCATTTTTTTACAAATTTGGGGTATCTAGTGAATATTTTTTAAAGTTAGGGGTATCTGGTGAATTTTGAAAAAAGTTGGGGTATTTGGTGAATAAATTTTTTTGTCAGGGGTATTTGGTGAAAAAACCGAAAGTAGTATTATTTACTTTAAAGAGAGAGAATTTGGGCCATGGTTAGAGTTAGTAGGTAATAAGAGTGGTATTATTTTATTTGGAGGAGAGATAGTATGGGACAATAGTTAAAAAGTAGAATGATTAAAATACTAGTGGGTCATATTCCAAAATAGAAGAGTAAAGAGTATTTCAGGACGGAGAGAGTAATTATTGTTAAATAATTAATGGGGCTTTTCAAGAATGGGTTCAAAATACAATTAATTATCATGAATAATTAATTTGGCTTTAAAATTTGACTTTAACACTTTTCGAAAAAAATTTGAATGACTCTTCAGACTGCTCGGCCTTTGGGTCGGACCAGTTAAGATCACGGTATGTTTCATCATTGGATCCTTAAACGTGGAGACACGATTACGTATCTGCAATTACTCATGAATTTTTTTTAGATTATATTTGTTTTTGTAGCTATTAAACTAGGCGCATTTGTTCGAATTGCAACATAACTGAAGGAAAACAACACACTGAATTTCAAACTATTAAATTAAAATTGGTTTTAACAATCCAATCTTTGGCCAGTTCGCCTATGATTATTTTCTAATAATTCCAATTTTTGAGTAACTTCTCAAAATATGATGTGCTTGCGGAAGCTTTAAAACAATAACAATATTCGAAGCACTCTATTCTCACCTGAAATGGCTAAAAGACTCGAACTTTATGTGATTTAGAACGGAAAAATAGTAATTTTAGGATGGATAGGCTTTATTGTTCCCTCGAGAACTAAAGAATCTCTCACTAACCTTGATTAGAAGATGCACACAAACCTCAATCTGTATGTTGTTGGTATGACAACCAATAATCAATGCACAGGCATTCGCCTTTTCTTAAACTCAAAACATCAACCGAATTTTATTAATGGAGAACGTGTATTATATATTGCACGCCTAAAACAAAGTCCTAAGTCCTAACAAAGTTTAACTACTAACAAGATAAATAACAAACACTCCTAGTTAAGCTAAATAAGCAAAGTCACACCTAAACAAGACAAGTATGAATAATCTTATCCAAGCTAGGACTCCTAACCATACTGAGCAACTTAACAAATCCGCCTTTCTTATAATAGATCACGCGCAACTTAGGATAGAAATTCAAGACTTCTAATCAAACTAAAACACTAACAAGACTTCAATGATTTAAGGGAATTAGACTCCTAAACATAATAAGATCCCTTTATCATTAACACAACTAAAGTAAAGTGTTATAAAGCAATTAAAATACATAATTTCCTAACAGTATTAGGGAACTAAATAAAAAATCCTAACAAAACTAAGACTTTGAGAAAATGATGATTCACACGCATTATAAAATAATCCAAACTTTTATTTTTCTTGCCATCACCAATTTGTTTTGGGTCTATTGTATGCAAAAAAAAAATTAGAGTTCAGGTTATTTTGAAAAATTATCCCCAAATGTTGAAATTATTCTAAAGTAGTCAAAAGATAGGGTTAAATTCAGTGCACCGGTCCAACATTGAATTATTAGAATTAATTTTTCTAAATCTAATTTAATTATTATAATATAGATTTTTAATTAACTAATTATAACAGAACTTGATATGGACTGAACTACTTTTATTTTAGAATACAAAAAGACTACTTATTATCCCTCTATTACATTCTTCTAAGTTGATTACAATTACTATATGCATCCATATTATGGCAAGAGGTGAAATTAAGTGTTGTATGGAGTAAAGAAAAAGTGGGGGAAATAATGGTATTGTATACCAAAACTAGTTTTTGGACCCGTGCAAAAATGCACGGGAACTGTTTTATTTAATAAGCGTGTTTATATACCAACTACAGTAAAAACATATAAAAGATTTTCTACGTCTACTCGATTTAATATACGCTTATGTACTACTCGAAACTCAAATGAATTTAACCTCTATACCATATTAAATTAATAAACTTTGAACGACATATTGAAATACAGAATAATCGTATACATATTTAACCAAAAACAAAGCATCAATGATGCACTTTACATAGAAAAACAAAAAATGCTCCTTTATGTTAATTATGAAGTTGTTTTGCAAATACATGACACTCTTAGGTTGTAGAAGACTTATTTATATATGTCATTAGCTGTAATATTAGACATATCATGTTCTTTCTCACAAATCAGTATTATTATACACTTTCTACCCGTGGCTTTAGAAATGACCACATGAAATTGGCTATGGCTGAAAACCGAACTTGGAAGATACAAACCCATATGTGATAGCGATATCTTTGACTTTTATGTATAGTCATTGAAAAACACAATCCAAGGGAAATTTTGTTCCATTTGACAGAATGAGTGTCATACGGAGTATAAATACCATATTACTCCTCTTTCTTGACATACTTAGGCCCCCTTTAAATGATTCTCTAGGAAATACCAAATATATATTTTCTACTATATATAGTTGATACATGATCATTTCCTTTTCCCCTGCTAAACAAGTAACGCGATTGATTTTCTTGTTGTTGGCTCCTTGAGCCACCCCGTGTCCTTGCCATCGCCTGATTGGTTGTTTTTCCATCTTTTTTTATTCTCATTTTAGTAGTGTATAGTCTCCTTTTATTTGGAGCCCCTTAACTTGAACATGTCTATGACCTCGAAGATGAATGTTCGATTATCCATGTACGACAATTAAACAAATTTAGTATAAGAAATACACTACCCATTGGTAGAAAATATGATTTGTTTTTGTAGAAAATTAAATAATTCATAATTTACGTTTAATAAAAATGCACGTGATGAGATAGCCCGTGCAATAAAAAAAATCAAACGGCATGAGATAAATACATCACGTTGATGTCATTATTTATATAATCCATGTTATTTTAAAGTTATTACTCAAACAAAATTATGATTTTTCTTTAAAAAATTATAAGCGAATAACATATAAAGAATTATGATTACCATAATTATCATAACTTACTAATAGAAAGTGGTCCTACTCGACCTAAATGCACACTAAATTAAACCACACCTCTATTATGCAACTTAGTAAAATCAGAATTTAGCATGTACTATTTTTCATATTGTTTTGCCCTACTCATTGTAAACCAACCTTAAATATAAACCACCCTCATCCATTTAATTTTATTCTCATAGCCACCCCACTAATCATACAATTAACTTCAAATTGAATAAAAATATTGACTTCAATACTTGACATTCACCTATCGCCTATCTCTAGAACAAAGGGGTATTATAGACATTTATTTAGTTCCACTATAAAAATCATGATCTGAATATATAGGTGTTAAAGAAATTTAACACGCCAAGTTTGGATTTGTCAATATTTAAACTTATAGTATGATTAATACGATTCGATAAGTGTTTCAATAAAATAACCAACCCATTTCTTTACATTTGAAAATTTCATGTGATGAATAGATCTAGTTCGATCTTGGTTATGCATTAGTTCTAGGTGATTATGCTCCACTTATGATGAAACTAATTTTAATTATGTTATAATCTTAACATATATTTATTGAGATATAAAGAGTTTCTAACTTTCTTCCTTCTTTATATATCATAATTGCATAAATGAAATCTCCTAATCATCTACAAACTTTATTTAAGTTATCAAATAGTTACCTATTTTCTTCCCATTGAGATCTAAGAATTCCTTAAATCTGAACCATAATGTTATGATGTTATCAACTGAACTTTCCTTTGATATTTTTTGTTTTTTTTTTTACTAAAATTATCTTCATAATCTTTTGTGTTCCTTCACCAAGTGATATCTACCATTTTGTTTGATGACTCAATTTTTTAGCTTCATTGAAAAATTCTCTAACTTCATACCATGTGGCTTCAAGGATTTTGTTTTAGATATAAGATATTATAATTCAAAAAAAAAAATTAAATACATACTTTATTTAATGGTTGCGTACAAATTTAATAAATTTCAATAGTCATTATTAACATCCATTTCAACCAAAAATCACGATTTTTAAAATTATGAGTAGATAAAGGAAATGTTAACACAATAATCTATTATATTTATAAATGTGATCAATTTAATGAAATTTAAAATAAGTTATCTAAAATAAGTAAAAAAAGTATACCTATAAAAACATATAAATATATGAATAAAACAATGTAAAATAGACATGCAAAAACATCAAATATCATAGTTTTATAATGTGTATTTCAAGGCCTATCAATTTATAAATATTATGTAGAAATTATTGTAAAAAAGTTATCATTCCAACTCGAACAATAGCCTCAAGGTTGTTGCACTCTAAACATCGTGTAAATAAAAAAAATCCATCTTATCAATGTAATCCCACGATACGCTTAGCAAGCTTTCTATTGATAACTTTTGTAGAACTTTGTCATCTCACAAATAATATTGAGTGCCTTGCAACTATATTAAAAGAATGATTGTGTATAGACGTTATTTATAAATAATTTGAAAACATATGAATAATTTGTTGAACATGTATCGTACCTTAGTTTGCACCTGAATAAATCGTTGATAGAATAAGCTCCAACACGTGAAATAATATCAACGACAATTTCTTTGGGAAGACGTTCTATTATACATATATTTTGATATTGAGGCTTCATAGTAAGAATTAGTTTAGACTATTTGGCTTTATAAAATTTCAAATCATATAAGTTGTGTAAATAACTTATTTATAAGTACAATAAATTTAGGCATCAAGAATACATTATATATATGTTGCTTTTATGAAGTATATATTACTAATGTACCTATATTACATGATTTTTTGTACAATAAATTCATTTTCATAAGATTTATTTTGTGAATGTTCATTTTCCTAAATAAAATAGATCCTAATATATGCTAAATTTTAAAAATGTGCAATTATAATTATTTACCTTTTAAAAATTTTTAAAATGTATATTTTAACCAAAGATATGACTTATTCAAAATAAATTTGAAAAGGCAAGTTTTAGTTGACAGGTTTTTTTACATTTACTTATTTTGAAAAATACAAAAATCGCCTACTAATCAACTCTATTTTAAAACTTTTTAATGCTTGAGTTCAAAAAAATTTCGTTTACCAAGCAAATAATTATTTTCTCCAAAAAGTAAACCTTTTTTTACTACTTATATAATTTAATGAAAATTACATTATTGTTGTCGTCTACATGATAACTAAATATAACGATTGTAGTACGAAATTAAAAAAAACTTACATTTAAAAAACAATTGCTATATATCGATGAGACAATACGGAGACAACACTTAAACAATATATTAATGAAATTTATTACAAAAAAACATCTAATTATAATTATGACATAAATGATAAGAAGAACATAAGTTTTGATTACATTTGCAAGCATTTACATACTATGCTAGGTTTATCTAAAACTTCATATAGTAATCATAACCTTCCCAAAGGTTCCTTTTGGCCTCACATTTTATCTTGTTATCGCATAAAAATAAATTTTGGATAACTATTTAGTATGTGAACTTAAAAAAAATTTAGATAAGTATATAGAAATAGAGAAAAGAATTGGAGCAGGGGAGGGGGTAAGTGAACTTAGTTTCAGATTATTATTACTACTTTTTTTCCTTATTACTATCAATGTTGACCTCATAATTTTTTTCTTTCTCTTTTATCTTTATTTAGAAATACTATATGTCGTGCTCTTATGCTTAAGAATATTTGGCATTGAGCACCTCGGAAGTGTCTGCTTTGATCATTTGTGGTTCCTTCTTCTTGGTTGTTCTTGAATTAACAGAGAAATGTTTACATAATCTCACTATGCATCGGTTATATCGTACATTTTGCCAGAATGTACACATTATTGGGTTGGACTGTCTATGCTATTAATTAGTGCAGTCTTCATTGTACTGATGTATGTTGTGGTACAGTGGTACTCTTTGTGGTTGATAACACTCTGAATACCCATAATCATAAAACTTATTTTTGATGTGCCTCTAGAGTCATATGATATGTATAAATGGTTGATTTCATATCTACACGTTAACTGATAGACTATGGAGTATGAAAACATTAGCCTATATGCCTTTATATTGCATCAGAAGAATTGTGTTGTACCTAATGAAATTTCTAATGGTCTATATTGTATGATGTCATGAATCATGATGTGTAATGTTGTATGTTTCCATCTGTTAAATTTCATATCGAACTATCTATGCTTTGTTGTTTTGGAAGCTTTAATTGATGATATATAAAGAGCAATTATAAGTTGTACAAGATGGGGTCGTTGATAAAATATGACAGAAATGATCCCTCAGTCAGCGTTGTAATTTTTTTTTTCTTTCTGAGAAAGCCTTTCCCCATGGAACCATTGTGTCTTTGAGCTAACCTAATGCGATAATGAGTCTACCATGATTTTCGAATGAACAAAGGGGGAGTCAAAGACCGTCTCCCGGAAATAATTTTTTTCCAAATTGTTACATAATGTGAAATACCATAATGCAAATCGACTTGAAATTATAAATGAATTACTTACCTGATTTATCAATCAAACAATTACTATGATAAGGTGTTCAAATGGACTTATTACAATGAAGTTAAATTTTAAAATCGCCAAAATCGTCAGATTAGGCAAAGCTTTAAAGTTGCCATCGTTGTGGTGCTAATGATAAAGATGAGGGAGAAAGAATAAATGACAAAAATAATAAGCTTGCGTACAATGAAGTTGAAGGGAAAGTATATAGTATATTGCATAGCGCCTGATGTGATTCTATGGATCTAGTCGAACTCTTTTGTGATTTTATGAATTTATGTACGAAAGCAATAACAATTGAATGATAAACTCTATATGTTCCCTCAAGAACTAGAGGATTTCTACCTAGCCTCAACTAGTAGATTCACATAAACCACGATCTATGTGTTCTTGATACGACGATCAAAATCAATGCAACATGCATTTGATAACTTTACTCAAAGTAAACGAAAACTCTCTCTCCCTCTTTATTAATAAACTCGTGTACTTATATATACACGTTTAACAAACCCTAAATCTTATCACCTTAATGCTAATAAGATAAACACAACCTAAACAAAGATAAAGCACACGCCTAAACTAACCTAAAATCCGAATTAACTTAGGATAAGGATTATCATGCCTTATCTTATTTGGATTCCTAACTTGACTCAATGACAAAGGAATTAGACTCCTAAATATAATAGGATTCCTTTTATCATCATACAACTGAAATTAAATGCCTAATAACAATTAAATTACATAGAATCCAAATAGAACTAGGACACTATGTATGAATCCTAACAGAACTAGGATTTGTAGAAAATGACCATATCCCATATGCATCAGCGCCTTATCAAAATAAATTAAATAATAAACCTACAATTACTTTTCTTCTAACATTTGAGGAGAAGAGAGACAAATATCTTATTATAAATAAAAATGCTACATATTCCATGTGGTGAGGTATATCAGGTTGAATGTAATTTTAAGGGTATGCAATGAGTAGTGGTAAGCTATGATATCATGTCTATTTATACTTGTAATTTTGTACATAACATAATTTTTATTAAAAATCCCAAAAATAAGGTTGATTGACAATTAAAAATTCAAAAATAAAGTTTGACTGAGATTTTAAAATTCTTTCCCTAAGTGACGTTTTTCGTATCAATCAAATGAATCTAATTTGGCAATGATTTAGCATTGATGATGTATATAAAGATTTGATGATAATGATGTCAAAATTATATGCATGATTAGGCAATGTAAGTGTATCAATTACATGATTGACATAATTGTTTCCTTAATTATATAGATTACGTATCAATTAAAATCCGTAATTGACGTCAATTATATAGATTACTGAATCAATTATATGCGTGATTAAGGGAAGGGATATCCGTGATTATGGGAATTTCACACTCTTTGATTCCTTTGACACGTGGACACTCTCATTGAGCTTCGAGGAATACTGATCAACGGAGCATGCCACGTCATGTCACGTGGGCTTGAAAGCTCTAACTTTGCGACACATGGCCTGAAGGATTCTTCTTTAGATATATATATAGATATGAAGTGGATAGTAATATACTTTCTAAATGACAAAGAAAGAGGAAGGTGAGAAGAAGAGTAAAGTGTAGCAGGTTGGTATAAGATAACAATAATAATAATGAATGAAAGAGAAAGTACAAAAAATTTAAATGAGTATCAAACAATCTAGACTCCCATAAAAAAATATTAAGAGAATCTTGACTTCAGAAATTAATGCGCCAAATGTTGAATGCATGAAGCTTAAAGAGGAGATTGATTAAAGTAATTTGGCTGTTACCTTTCTCAAAAGAAGTTCAAGAATATGGAACAAATTCTAAAATAACACACTTGTGCTAAATTGGATTCAGAAGAATGCAATGCAAACAACTCAACCAATAACATAGAATATATGCATAAATAGTACAGACATGCAGCTGATATATGGGTGGTTGTCATGGAAGCAGAGTTACACCGCCACACTTTGCTATGCCGGAAACATGACTGACTCATAAATTTGTAGGGAGATGAAAGAGAAAAAAAAAAAACTGTACTTAATACAAGGATGTAATGATAGAGCAATGAGACACCGGAAAAACCTGAACAGCTGTGTCTCTCCCCAATATGCCGATAATGTAATGGGGACGTAGATTTAAGCAACCTTTCCAAAGTGGCTCCTCTACACTGTACTTCCTAAACCCTAAATACATAAAAACATTTGAGGACAGAGAAACCTGTCAATGCTCACAATCATTGACAGATGCTAAACCCTCTGCTACTCGATCATTCAACTGTATCACCATCTTCTAAACCACAAAACATACACATTTTGTTCCATCCTCACTGAACAACCAACAGTTGAAGGTGGGATACAAGAACATACGCTAATTGCTGGTGGAAAAATGACAGTTATAAAAGATGAGACATCCACAGACTCATTTCTTTATCAATCTCACGAAGATGATGATCGTTTTTTCTCTGCCTCAAGCAAATTGTGATGGTCGAATTCAGGTTCAGCTACTCATTTGAGCTGTCAAAACTATCCATTGCATTTGACCGTTTTTTCTCTCTCCAATTTTCACCCCATACTTTAGCCTCCGCGACTGCACGTTCTCTATCTAGATCTCGGTTTCTTGGTGTTCTCCCTGCACTAGCAGGACTGCCTCTTTGTGATTCCTGTCTTTCTAGGTCATCCAGGCCCCATTTCCTCCCTGACCCACCCCCCATTTCACTCCTGCCTAACTCAGCACCTGTGCTCAATTCTCGATTATGATCTCTCTTTCTGAAATCTGGAGAATTCCTTTGAGTGGAAGGAGAACTAAGACGGGCTCCACGTCTATCTGGACTATCTAGACTATCACCATAGCTTCTCCGCTCATCTCGGCTCCTGGGAGTGGAGGGTCCCCCTCTATTGCTATGACTGTTCGGTGCATTTGGATCATAGGTTTGCGATGCCAAATATGTAAGAGCGGTCACAACATCCCCGATAAGAGGCCTGGTAGCAGCTTGTTCCTGTAGACACATTGCTGCAACTGCAAGAGCTTGGTAAAGACCTCGCATCGGATAACGACCCTGCAGCAGAGGGTCTGCCATTTTAGGAAATTTCCTACGATCTTTGAAAAGTGGGCGTGCCTGCAAGCATGAGTAGTTGTAATTTTTAAACAGCATCAGATCATGATCCTGCTTCGCACTTTCATGTAAGAATGAGGCAATGAACATCACATCTCTATTTCACAAAGCAACCTATCAATTGTTAATTGCAACCCCTAATCTATGATGGGTTGGACCACAAAAGGAGGAAAATTCCCCTTTAGTTCATCCCCTACCCCCGAAATCAAAAGTTAAAAATAAGAAAAAAATAAAAAATAAAAATGACGTAGGAGAACCGATAAAGAATTCAAAAAAAAAAAAAAAAAACTACATACAGGTGGAAATGAGATCTGAAGGCGACAGGGGAATTCATGTCTTGATACACGAATGAAAGCCAGTTTCAGCTAAATTTTCCCCAGTCTCAGTTTGCCAGAAATTGAAGCTCACAGGAAGGTTTCCAAACACAGACTTAATATCTGCTTTCCCAGTACTAGATGTGAATTTATCTACATAACAAAAGGGAGGCAGAAATGACGTAAACAGAAGAAATTAATTAAAAGTAAAGCTTACCCAAGCAACGAGATTATGCTCGCCAGGTGCCCGAGTGTTATCAATGGCCTTCCGCCCTGTGATGAGTTCAAGAAAAACTACTCCAAAACTGTACACGTCAGACTTCAGCGTGAGTTGGCCAGTCATAGCATATTCAGGAGCACAGTAACCATACGTGCCCATGACTCGTGTAGAGACATGAGTTTTGTCTCCAACAGGACCCAATTTGGCTAGTCCGAAATCTGATAACTTAGGATGATATCCCTCATCGAGTAGGATGTTGGATGATTTTAAATCCCTGTATATAACAGGGGGATTTGCTTTGTCATGCAAATATTCTAAGCCCTTGGCAGCACCAGCTGCAATCTTCATACGTGTGTTCCAGTCAAGAGGCTCTTTGCCTGGGGGAATATCTGCAAAAAAAAAAAAAAAGGAAAAAAAAAAATTGAGTAGTAGCATTGGGAAGGCTTGGTAAAGGTGAACACTGTTAGTGAATTGTCCAAATACCTGCAGACATCCAAGCAAATCCATTTACATGATCTAAATGAGATACGCAGAAACATAAATGAAGTGGAAGCAAGTACTAGAATCTTTCATGTGACCTATACCAGCTCCCCCATCATCGCATCCCCTCCCCGCCTCCCAACCCCCACTCCACGAGAAAAATAATAGAAAAGAAACTACAACTAACCAACCAATTTGGCAACAATATTCTCTACCAGCAGGGGCCTAGCATGTACAGTAAAAAAAAGGCATTACTCCATTTGCCGAAAGCGTCATAGTTAAAGACATCTATTTCATGGTGATTTTGAATAGGGGAAACATGATGAAATGTTGGATATACATTTACTATCTCTCTATTGAAAAAAAAAAAAAAACTATACAATTTGACTTCCATGCTTGCCAACACAGAACTTTGACCATTAGTATGTATAATTATCAATAAGTAAAAGTATTAATAGTTCATAAATTCATACTTTGAAAAATATATATCAAGACGAACCTAACAATATCCTAAATAAGTATGTTTTTTCCTTACATATAAATCATCAGCGGTGGTTAAGATGGAGTATGTACATAATGTAAAGGAAAAATTGACGATAGAGGTCTCAACTTTGGGTGATAATTTTTAAAAGGTTTGAACTATTGATTAATCTGTGTAGGTCCCAACTTTAGGGGGTATTAACTTTTAGCGGGCCTTAGTGACTTGAAACTGGCTTAATAGGTCATAACTTGTAAAACTTGGGTCACACCAGAAGGGTTAATTGAGGGAGGGAAGTAGGAACTAGGTGAGATTTAAAAAATATCGTCAGTTTTAAGTCACCGAGGCCCGCTAAAAGTTAAGACCCCATAAAGTTGGGACCTACACAGGTGAATCAATAGTTCAAACCTTTTAAAAATTATCGCCCAAAGTTCAGACCTCTATTGTCAATTTTTCCTAATGTAAAAGTACAAGTGTATAGATTAGTAAAAAATGGAGGGAGTAATTGAAAAATCACACTAAATTCAGACAAACCAAAGATAAGAACTATGAAAAATCCAAGATAGAAGAAATTAAGGTCCTCAAGAAACAAGTGACAAGACTTAAGTGAGAGCTGGAAAGTTCAATAATAGGAGAGAAACGCAGCTCACTAATGGAAATGGAAGTTAGAGAGGATCCAAGCTACTAAACAGAAAAATTGTTGAACAAGACATGTGTAGAAGAACCTTCATTGGGACTTTAAAGTTTTAAAAGTGACCACGACCTCAGGACTGATAAATCTCTGCATTGGATCTGACACATAACATTATGCAATTGTTTGTACATGGGTAATCAAACTTAGTACTTATATTGGCAGCCATGGCAGGGTAAAATAGGTCAAAATAAAATACAGCGAAAATAATAAAAGTTCAGAACTTTTATTTCTGAAGCTTGGGCCTTTAGGCCTTAGAGGATACTTTATCCCCTTTTTTTTCACGTAACACTGGCCCCTAGATTCCAGTTAGTTGCACGGTGGGCGAGATAGCATCCTTACTCTCTTTGCTAAGCATATCATAATACTGAAGTAAAATTATAGAAAAAAGCAAAAGTTTTTTAAAAAAAGGAGGTGAAATAGGAGTGTAAGTAAAAATGAAAAAGAAATGAAACAACAGTGACCAGGTTCTCTTATTGCATAACACATAGAAATAAACAACAATGACTAAAGAAGAATTGAGAAGATTCTTCAAATCCTATCCCACATAGATCAGACAGGAGAGAGGAGTTCAAAGCTACTAGGACAGATCTAGAGAATCTCCTACTCTTTGGGAAAGGATATTGAAGGCTACAGGCATTATGGTCTTTTATAAAATCAGTTTGTGGATTTGGTCTTCCAAAAGCGCCTAAGAAATAAAATCCTTACTGAGGAATGACGCATAACAATTTGAGCAGGAAGATTGTGAAAACAAAGGTTAAGTGGCTGTGGTGTTAATTACAGTCCACGAAGATACATGCAGGCTCAAAAGAACAGTAAGGAGGAAAAAAATGTTCAAGTTAATTCAGTGCCTGTAAGGGTTGATGAAGTTGATCTTGCATGGTTTAGAGCTTCATTTTTTACTTATGGTATCGCTTGCCCCAGTTATTGATTTCTTGACTTTAATGATAGCTTATACTTCCTCTACTCTTTCGGAAGCAACATAGAGGGCATGCAAGAAATATGAGGAGAGACTCGTGTGATAGGAGAGAGATGGAGGAGTTGCCAATGAGATGATAGGAGCAAGAGAGAGAAAACTTATATGCCAAAGAAGATGATGCCATTAGGAAACTTATATGCAACTATGTTAAATTTCAAATTAGGAAAGTGTGGCAACTAAAAAAGAACGAAGAGCGCACTAATTACTGTTATCATTTTTTTTTCTGAAAAATTTGATTGCTTCTGATATGGAATATAAAAAAAAAAGATTTGCATTCAAGGGCAATGCAAAGAGTGATTTACATTGTACCACACAAGATATAGGTTTAAGGTGTGAGGTATTTCTTTGATACCTCCTTAGTTTTAAAAGGTGTGAGGTGCACCAAGGCACAATGCTCCCTATAGTTTAGTCTCGAGGCAAAAGGCAAAGCACGCATCATGTAGGCACACCATTATTTAATAGTTCTTTTAATTTGCTTTTTTGGTATTGAATTTTCAGTGGACAAGCCAAGATATAGATTATAGAAAACTATCAAATTCAGTACTTCCAAAAAGAAAGAGAAAAAGAAAAGTTGTTTATAGCATCAGAAGGGGACAGGACGTGAAATTCATGGAATAAAAACTACGCCCATTCTGTAACCAATTTGAACTTGCCGTTCTGCGACATGTCGTTATGTAACGCCACAATGGAAATCACAGCCTTCTCGCGACAATGTCCATTATTTTCGCTGGCTCACCATGTTAGAACGTTCTAAACTTCCATTGTATCTGCTACTTGTTAGAATTGGCATAAAAAGAGAAAACGAAAAATACATTGCAACTAGAAAAAACAATGTGCAAACATTAAAGGGAGAAGAATGTGACTTGGTTTTCAAGTTGGGAATGTATATGAGTTAGCAGTTCTTTAAATGTATGATAGGATAAAGCACTCATTTTTTAAGTAATTATTCATTCACCATACACATAACTCAAGTATATGGTAGTTTTGGTCATACTATGATGAAGGAATACTTGTTGAACTTTGAAGTGAAATTCTGTTTAACTATATGATAGGTTAAAAACTTGAATATAATTCACGCCGCGTTAATTACATCTCGTTCCAGTCATCCATTCCAAGCACTTCCACGTCATCGCAAAATACCAAGAAAGCAACTGCATCCTCGATTTTCTTCCCTACGTGTTTCCATAGATTATACAGAATACCAATGTAGTACTAGTCACGGATAGTGGGTACTTAATAGACCTAGTCAATAAGCTTAATACAAAATGGGAGAAAAGAAGATGAGATAATAAAAAAAAAAGGAAAAAAAGAAAAAACAGACATTTATAATACCTAACTGTAGAGGTCAAACGGCAGAAAGATTGAAAGCATAATCTCCAGATTGAAGACGAAGAGAGACGAATAAAAGAGGGTGAAATAAGAGGACAAAATTCACCAGTGACGACCACCGGCAGATCTGCAGCATCTGCTGCCAGACATCACAGAGACACTCGCGGCTCGCCATAATTTGTGTCTTAGACGCCAAGTCAGCAACCACCAAAGTCGAAATAAAAGCTTATATCACGAATTAGGATTTTTTTTCAAATGATTGGGGATTATGATTTGCGGTCGTATTCAAACTTTTTTGGTGCACATTGGCTTTTGCTCAAAATCTGAATATTCAAGCTTGGGAAACAATTTATTTCATGATGTTTTGGTCTCTTCTTTAATATTAACTCAGATCTTCTTTCTCAGATGCATTGCTACAAAGAGCGAGCAATGTATCGCACCCACAGAAAAGCGTGCACTGGGTTGCCTGTCGTAGGTCGCTGCACTCATCTTTTAGATGCTTTTTTCCCCACACCCAAACCTATCTAATTTTATATGTCAAATCTATCTAATTTTATAATCACTTTATCTCAATCTGACATTTTATAATCTGAATTATTAAAAAAAAAAAGACGACGAAGATATTGATAAAGAAGTCCAAAAAAAAAAGATGAGGATATTGATAAAGGAACGTCATTAGGTATTAAAATAGATTACGAAAAGAATTACCTAATGCTGCTTATTGCTAAATGTTGAAGAAGCGTGAAGATTTCTCCAATTAAACACTTCACAAAGGACAACTCAAGAACAGAGGAAGTCGAATTGCGCAATTCACTTCCACTAATATTCCAATTTCCAATTTTCTTCCATTGCGGAAGTGCTCTAAAGAAAATTTGATATTTTTGGTCTCATAGGGAAAACTTAGCTGGTAATAGGTAATTTAATTGGGGAGTAATTGAAATAAAATCTGTCATTGATAGTATCCCAATAATGGAGAAAAAACTAATTTGTAATGGTAGATGAGATGAGAGAGTGAGGTACGCGTTGTACAGTAAACGAAAACTTTGGTAAAAGAAAGAAAATAATGAAGAATTAAGACCTAGAATGAATGGAAAGTTTCCATATGTTTATGGGAATTATAAGATAGTAATTAGGGAATTAGAGAATAAGAAGACCAAAAGTCAATGCTTTGAGAATGATAAACTGCCGGACAAAGAGAAGGTGAAAGTGGGTTGAGAAATTTAATTTTGAAGCCCCATATAATCCGGGGCCCTGTGCTACGGGTCTGCTTGCACAGACCCATAGCCGGCCTTGAGCTTTGAGCTTCATCTTTCTAGCTCCTTGTGAGCTTCCTCACCACAAAAACATGATCCAGCTTGCACTCAAAGGAAGAGAAGCAAAAAGATTGACATCTAACATATAAAGATTTATCGAGTCATATTTGACGTGGGTAAAACCTCCCAAGCTTTCACCCACGCACACATACACAAAGAGAAAACAACTATTTTTCTTCAGGAGTGAGAAAAATCCTATAAAAAGATTTCAGGAATAAATGGCAATGAAGAACTATGACTGAGCAAAGTTAATCCCTCTGTTCTCCACATCTTAATTTTCAAGATACCTAGAATGTAAAAGCTACATTAGCAGGAAAAATACAGTTCGCCTTCTGACAATTTCTCCAGCTTTGTCATCATGTCATCGACAGTGGAGTGATAAATAATGACCTTTAACAGAGCTGTGAGGTAATATCAAGAATAATAGATTGTAAAGTCTTTGCACAGAGTCGCCATTTCGTAAAGATTAAAAAATACTTACAAGCAACCACCATATACAAATTTTTCCAACACATAACTATCTTAGAAGAGTTGCCTTGTTAGTTGTTACAGCCGCCTTAACTCATTTTCTGTCATTTGAAGTGCCTCATTCCTCCTTGCTTTTTTCAGCCACCTCTCACCTCCTATAACCCCCATAACATAAACCGTTATGGCCACCCTTGTCATTTTCCTACCTTTTTCCAATTATCCATGGAGATCAAATTTCTATCATGCCCAATTATTCTCTCCTCTATAGTTCTGTTCGCAACTATTCACTAATGAGAAAATTGATTTTCCAGAAAATCTACTATGGTTTTAATTTAATTTTAAAAGAGATCTGCAGTCTGCACATATACATTAAATAATATTTGGTATTCTTTGGTTTATAATTAAAGTTGCCTTAAACCTTTTGATTGCTGGTGGGAAGGTGGATTAGACCATCCAAAAACCATCCTAAAAGGACCAAGAAGTAATGGACAGATAAAACCTTGCTACAAAGAGAAGAACAACCAATATCTTATCACATATGGATGCTTGAATGTGGTAAAGTTGGTGAAGGAACAGGGAAGAAGAAAAGGCAAGAGAGAGGATCGAACACAAATTGAAAGTAGCGTTGAAGTGATTGAGGTAGGAAGAGCAAAAGGTTTGGTGGAGATTAAATCATCGTAGTTGAAAATGGTGATGGGTGACGAATATATGACATATTGAGGACTCAACAGATTTACTTTACCAAAGTTGATTAAAGACGGCTATGACAAGTTGAGAACATTAAAAATATATTATAAGCATAGTTCGAAAATGCGGCTTCGGTCATGATCGCCGTAAAGGTCACAATGATGCGGGAACAGGGATGATGTGGTTGTTGTACTGCCAAATATCGGCTCAAACCATGAGATATACCTAGAACCAAGCCTAAAACGCGTTGTTTTTTTTTTTACACCTTCGCAATGCGGGTAATATCGGTTCGGTATATTTGAAAACCTTTATGACACGGGCGATGCGATACAATGCGGCCTAGAAGGCTCTTGTTAAGAAATAATGGGGAGAATAAATTGAATAAGGCACTTGAGGCTAGATAGATTTGTATTGCTCAACTTGAAGGATAAGCTAATACAAATGGTGGTGAGCTCTTTCCCACTTTACACCTCAATACAATTTTCTGGATACCTCTCATTAACCTATTTCCTATATATATTAGTAACTTTACTAACAAACTTATTAGTTAAAGACATCACTGCTCTCAGTTCTTTCCCACTACTTCTGGTAATTAGAATATGCTCAATAACCACTCACATGTGATGTCACCTCTTTCTTGCTTCTTCTCCTTGCATAAATAAAGAGCACAGTACGATTGTGATGGTGTGTTCCACTTTTATAAAATTATTTATTCCCCATATTTTTAAAAAAAAACATCATATGCTTCTTCCTGGTTAGATTTGGGATAGCACACACAATAGCAGAAAATGATTTAAAGCAGGCTATTGTTGAGTAGTTTCATGCCAAATGACCCCAAGTAACATACAAAATGACAAAATCCAAATACATCAAAGCTTAAGTATCATTTCCATAATTGGAATTGTTCCTTAATTTCTAATATCTAGCTAGAAAGTAAGCTGAGTGCATGCGTCATAGAAAGTTAAATCATACAAAGAAGAGAAGTTAGCCACAGCCTAAAACTGGGGTAGTGACCTCAACCAATACAGTACACATGTAAAGCCACATCTAAGAAGGTGCTCGACAAGGTTATGAACCAAGATGTCATACATGGGGGGTGAGGAAGCAAGACAAGATATTGCATTACTCCAATTCGTATGACAGGAAATTATCTAGCAAAGCCAAATAAGAAATGACAGCTTGCTAGTATGGAGAGAATGAATAACTGAGAAGTCGAGAGCCAAAGGCTACATAGCTTCTCAAAAATATTAGAACTAAGTAAGCGAGTAGACTCAATATTGGATTGTCCAGCTCACAAGAAATCCAGCTAAAATTAGCTCAAATCCTTTCATATAGGCAAACAGAAATTGCGGAGCAAAAAAGGAAAAGTAACTAAAACTTTAAGGTGCTCAAATTGACTCAATATTGGATTGTCCAGCCCACTGAAGCTGTGAGTGTGAAAATGAGTTGCCTTATGTTCATGCTACAACAGGCAATATAAAAAATGCAGAAGTCAAATATGTACGGGAACATGCATGCTTTCAAGGGAACTCACTTTCACCAAAACAGAAGCATAAAAGAAGTTTCACAATTTTGTGAGCAAGACAACCATCCATCATGGGGGTTGGGAATGCACCACAGATGAATGTACCAGAAAGCGAAAATGTCAAACAAATTACATCGACAAGAAATTTGGATTGTTAGTCCAATCCTTGAATACATTAAAATGTAGTAGTACTAAGCAAGCAGAAGATAATGTGATGCATATACTTTATAGACAAAAGAAAATCACCACTAACCATGTAAATGATCCTCCAATGATCCCAACGGCATATATTCATATACAAGAAGCCGTTGATCACCATCAGCACAGTATCCAATCAAATTGACCAGGTTCGGGTGGTGCAAGAGACTAAGCATAAGAACCTCAACCAAAAATTCTCTATTTCCTTGAAGTCCATTTCGATCCAGTTGTTTAACTGCAACAACCTGAAAAAAGATAGCTACCCGCTTAGAAAACCATCCAATGCTAATAGTATAAGCAGCAGCTAGCAATGGTTCAGATCGTGCAACATAGTAGCCTTAATTAATATATTTACTTCATTATTATTAAAATATTAGCTATTTTAGGTGTACACAACAATTAATATTCCCAAGGACTAAAGAATTATCCTTGAAAATGTTCAATTACTCATTAGGTTCAGTATCAGAATCATTTGGAAGGAACAAAGATGAAATCTAATATTCAGGAAGTTAACTGATATACCTGTCCAGTGCTCTCCAAGCGCCCCTTGTAAACACGCCCAAAACCTCCTTCACCCAGTAAGGACTCTGGTCTGAAATTTTTTGTGGCAGCTGCAAGCTCCCGGAATGTAAATGTTTGTGCAGCAATATGAGCAGTTGAGCCATCCTTAGAAAGTGTTGGCTCCTTCTTTGGATCGGGACCATTGCGAGACTTTGATTTATCTACAATTCAGATCAGACTTGTCAGTATCAGGGCCAAAATCAAAGAAGACCTGCATATATAGAGAAGTTATAATGATAATGAAATAGAAAATTAGAAAATGGAATTCGAACAACAATAATACTACATTGCTGCTCAAAACTTCTTTTTTACCTCAAAGTTACCCAGTGATTACAGTTCATTGTCTTCATGAAGGTTATTGCAATGACCTCATACACAGGTTTCAGTTAAGGCCTAGAAGGTTACAAGTTCGGTACAAAATAATAAAATAACCCCAAAAAGAATATAAATTACGTTGTACAACTCTTCCCAAGGTCCTTAGAAATAAGATTTTTCATGAGATAAGTGTGAGAATGAGGTCAAATTCACCCAATATTATAGTATAATCAACATTGAAGTTCATAGAAAGGTTAACTTGTTTATTATTCTATCAATGAGTGTTCTCACCCCCCAATGATAAAATGTAGTTATTAAGAAAGCAATCAAACATCGAAAGCATATGCAAGGTCGATTTCAGCACACAAAAGCTATAAATAACCTCAATTCTGGAAATCATACAGACATGTGAACCAGTTAAAGTAACATGATAAATCTCAAATACTCAAATTAGATCTCCAACATACATGAGCAACCTGACCCTGCAGCAGAAACTACTGGAGTAAACAGTATCCAACATATTAGACAACTGCTTTGTCACAAGAAGTGGAATTTAAAAACTTAAAAAAAAAACAACAAAGTAGATACCAAATTAAAGATGAAAAGACAAAAAATAAGAACAGATCAAACCAACGGATTACTAAATATCATAATTCAAACCCCAAAAATTCAAAAAATACCCATCTTCTACAAATTAGACTATTAAAACACTAAATGTTCAAAATCCCAGAAACTAAATTGAGTAAAAAAAAAAATTTAGACAAAATTTCACCTGAATTAACTTTTCCCAGTTGATGAGACTGTAGAATTGAGCTTTCTTTCCCACCTTCCTTGTTAGCTGCCTCTTTTTCAGACTTCCCAGCTTGGTTGGATGATCCCCAGCATGGAAAACACCCACCCATATCAAATCTAAGCCACTTCAACAAAACCCAAATCACAAAAATCAGTAATTTGTTTTTCTACTTTTCTCTCTCTTCCTCCTCAAAAAACAGTGGTCATCTCCAAGCATCCATATCTCATTGAAAAAAGAAAAACATTTGAAAAACTTAGTTCTTTCTACGGTATTCCTTCTCTCTCTTTGTTTGTCGGCGATCGATGAACTAGAGAAAGGTGAAGAAAAGAAGATCAGAGCAGGTATGCCTGTGAAGCAGATCAACAAATCAAAGAAAACTGATGGCAACAAAGAGGAGAGAGAAGGGCAAGGAAAGAAAAGGGTAGCGGGCTCGGGGGTGGAAAAATCAATTAATTACTCTAAATGTGATATACTGATATGTGAATAGTAGCATATCTCCAGATATTTTAAATAATATTGCAGATTTTCAAAATAAATAAAAGTTTCTCGATAATTTATTTCTCTACTTTTTTTTTGAATTTTTTCCTTGAATAATATAAAAATGGGTTTGAATTTCAGAAATATGCCTAAAAAAAAATATTTCCTGCGTACCGTCCATGTACGACGGCACGCGAGATTTTTTTTTTACTTAAGTAAAACCGCTACTACGAATAGCGGTTTACCCTTATAAGTTGCTACTCAAAGTAGCAGTTATTGTAAAAATAAACCGCTATTTGAAGTAGCGGATAATATTAATTGACCACGACTTCAAGTCGCGCTTTACTGGTCCCTGAACCCCTGGGTCCATAGCTTGCCGCTGAGTGATATAAACCACTACTTCAAGTAGCAGTTCCTTAAAGTTTGGTGCTGGAATTGCAGGTTTGAATTGCAACATTTTGCCCAGGTAAACCGCTACTTGAGATAGAGGTTTATGTGCATAAACCGCAACTTAAAGTAGCGGTTTATTTTAAAATAAACCGCTACTGTGAGTAGCGGTTTACGTGGGTAAAAACAAAAACAAAACAGTTTCTCGCGTGCCGTCCTACGTGGACGGTACGCAGGAAATTTTTTTTTTTTGGAATATTTCTGGAATTAAAACCCACTTTTGCATTATTCAAGAAAAAAATTCACTTTTTTTTTTGTATAAGTTACAAAATTGTCATTAAAATATACATTATTTATATACCTACTGGAAATTTATAGTTTTTTTCTTATTTACTGGATCAATGAAAAATACAAGTAAACACGAGCTTTTAGTATTATATAACCAACTGTGAAGGACTATATTTGACTCCTAAATTGTTTACTTCATTTATAAGCTTTATCGAAATCATTTTTTGTTTATATCAATGGAATAATTGATTTGTCCAATCAAGAAAATAGTAAATTACGTTACAAAATAGTACTTGGAATCCATATTATGGAAGGAGACATTGCTTTTGCTAATTCAAATTGAAAGGTGATAGAAAATTGGTCTATTTCCGACATCATATCCATAATTAGCGCATTCATCCTAGGTAGCAGCTCTAATTCCGTAATGAAATGCACCAAAACCAAAACAAGCCACCCCGGGAAGAAATAATAAATGAATTCCAAAAATCTTACCTCCGTTCCTTTTTAATCTACACTTCTTTTTCGATTTGTTTCTTTTTAATAGTTACGATGTTATTTTATCTATATAAGGTAAAATGTACAATCATTATTCCCACTTTTGTCCCTCATGTGGTCCCTCACAAAAAAATTAACCCACCTAACCCCTACCCTCTTTAATTATATGAATCGGGTCATTAAACCCCCAACCCCCTCCCAATTAACCTAATTTTTCCTCGCACTCCCAGTCAATTTTTCTTATCTCTGTCTCCCCCCCCCTCCTTTCATCTTCTTGAAGTTTTTGGGTTGATCTACTCTAGATCTACTCTCTACAAATTGCTTTATTTTGGATTTTAAACCATCTCTCCTTATTATATCATCTACACGGTTTGCTTTTGGGTTACTTTTTTGGAAGTTCTCCTATCCTTTACGTTTTTAGGATTTTTGGTAAATTATTGTTTAACAAATGTGAGAGAAATCAACAGATCTTGAACTTAATCTATGTAAAGAAAATTCAGATGGAGAATTCTTCATCTGATAAGCGTAGGAAGATTAGATTTGAGGGAGGATCTTCATCTCTTGTTCATGTCTCTATTCTCGTTCTTACTTCTCCATTTTCTTAGGATTTTGTTGAAGATATTGACAATCCATATGATATTGGTCCATTTTATGCACTTGTATTCCAGAAAAAATAGGTTATTTTATTTAAATGCTTTGGGTTCAACAATCACTAATAGATCTCAACATGCATGTAAAAAAAAAAAAAGGAGAAAACAAAAGAAAAAGATGTTGTTGAAGAACTAGAGGCTTTCCACCCCTCTACTGTGCCAAAGATTTCATTTACGAGCTCTTAAAAAATTTATATCCCATGTGTTAAACGCCACCATATAAGATAAGTTTTCTTGCCCTTATTTCTTTGGGCAAATGTGAAGTAGGATCCTTAGAAGGATTATTCACATGTTGTGATTTATGATGTTGGCCATGTTCTTGATTCATTTGTTATGATGCTCCCAACCACTTATTCGTAGCTTTATTTGTTGTTTTTGTCCTGATGCATGGGCTGAGTTTATCGTATTCTTGGTTCTATGATTTGTGTTTAGCCCCCACTTGAGTGATGAATAAAAGATGTTGTTGCCCGATTATCAAAATTCAGCATGTTCTTGATTTACTTATGTACTTAGGTCCCCATTTCTTGCTTCTATGATGATGTGTGATGATTGTGCCCCCTTTTGTGTGATGAATTCACTATTTTCTTGTCTGATTATCAAAATTGAACATGTTCTTAATCTTATCATGGGCTTAAGTTCGATGTATTGCTTCTACGATGATGTTGTGATGGCCTGTGTGATGAATTTACTTTGTTATTGCATGGTTATCAAAATCCAGCATGTTCTTGCTGTTTTTATGAATTTTGTTATTTCCCTAGGAACACTACAAGAGGGGGGTGAATTGTATGTGTAGAAATAAACGTAACTTTTTGCGGAAATTTAAACTTAAACAAATAAACAAGCTAGAGGAACACAAGGGATTTTTACGAGGAAAAACTTCTTGGGCCCAACAAGAAGAAACAACCTCGACCACTAGGGATTTTAAACTCAACTCTTTCACTAATTAGGCCAAACAACTTTGTTACAACCTAATTCTATTCTCGAGCCACACCTTGAGTTCCTAAACTCAAGTTCCTGAGCCATTGTTCCCTTAACAGTAGTTCCTCTCAACTTCACTCGAAGTTTTCTCACTCTTACTAGCTTTACTCAAAGCTTCTCTCTTACAGAACTTCACTCAAAGTCCCCTTGCCCCAAAAACCAAAATACAATTGATCGAAATAAGCTTAGTGGAATTAGAGTAAGTAAGCAAAGAATAAATGGCTATTATGAGAGAATGAAGGCAATGACACTTAATTAGTTAAACTCACCTAATTACTTAGTCAGACACAACTTGGAACTTATTTAAGCTTCAATATTTATAGTAACAATAATGTAGAATGTGGGAAATAAAAGTGTGTTCATGTTTAAAACCATTATCTCATATTGTTCCTTCCCTTAAGGAACACGTTCCTTAACACACCCCATGATGCCATGATCTCTTTTTGAACGTGGACATACATGTTATTGTTACTGCTCCTAGATTATAGGAGTTGCTTGAGCTTTTATTCGAAAATCAGTTCAACTTTAAAACAGATTTAATTTAAAACTGAAATTAAATCTTTTAAGAAAATATTATCTTTAAATAAAATCTTTAAAAACCGAATAATAATTTTCTTATCTTTTTCGAAAAACAAAATCTTTTCCTTAAAAGATTTTCTACTGAAACTGATTTTTACTTAGAGAAAAACAGTTACCTAATATTTAGGCATGACTTACTCAACTTCATAATTGAACCGTTTATTCTGCTTTACGCCTAAGTCTAGTTCCTTTTAAATTATCAAGTTCCTTTAACAGATTTGATTAGTGCCATTTAGTTTATTCCTTAGAAAGGAACAAACTCTCATTCTCAAATAAGACTACCAATGTTCCTTACCAACATTACTTGTTCCTTTTACAATGGAACTAGAAAATAAAACGACCTTCTTTTATTCTTCTTGATCCAATGCTGCTCCAGTATCAACTTCTACAAACATCTTTACTTAGTCTTTGAAATTCTCTCTTGACTTCTTCCTTGACATAGTATACTCCTAGTTCCTTTCACTGATACCTTAAAAATCATACACTTAAATAACTCATTAGTTCACTACTTAGTTTGCATCTTTGTTCTTTTTTCATCATCAAAACTAGGGTTCAACAAATTTAGATCCCTATTCGTGCTTCTAGGATGATGTTGTGATGGCTCAACCATTTTTATGTGATGAATTCACTTTGTTATTGCCGGGTTATCAAAATTCATTATGTTCTTGTTGTTGTTGTTATGGACTTAGATCTCTATTTATTGCTTTTATGATGATGTTGTGATGATTTAACCCCCTTTTATGTGATGAAATCACTATGTTGTTGCCTGGTTATCAAAATTCAGCATGTTCTTTCTGTTGTTATGGACTTGGGTTCCTATTCTTACTTCCATGGTGATGTTGTGATGATTTAGCACTCTTTTGTGTGATGAATGCACTTTGTTATCGCCTGATTATCAAACTTTAAAGATTAAATAAATATCCTCGATGATTAAGGCAACCACTGTAGGAATTGACTATGTGCCCTCCGTTGTTAGAGTAACCTAGAGTAACTAGCATTGAAATCTACTTGATGAGGCACTTGGTAACTTAGATGGGAGATGGCATCTAGTTGTATTCACTGAAAAACTTTCCATAAGCCTGAGATTACAATTAATAAAATAACCAAAAGTTTTTATACTTGTATTTCATTTAGAGCTCACAAGATTAGCAATTATGCTTTACAAAATATGAGTTGCCATACATTTTCCCAAGACTTCCCATAATTTACAAAATATTCCTAACTTCTACCACATTTTTCTATAATTTTCTATGTTTTTTTAACTTAGCTGAAAACTTGACAAAAAGGTACATGTTGCAATTTATGTGCAACTTTATTATGCATTCCATCGTCCTACTCTTATGCTACTGCATGTACATTTGGTGTTGCTTGTACATGTAACCAATATCTGCTTCATTTACAAGGCCTTGTTGTACTTCAACTTGTAAGTGAAGTTGCCATGGACTTTCCAACCTTTCTTTGTTCACATGTGGGTATTCGTAGTTGTTATTTTACCGACTTTCAAAATTTCCAGCATGTGGTACTGAAAACTATGCCATACATTAGCTAAATTTTCTGGGCGCATTTATTATTCAAAAGATTTGTTAAAGCTTGCAATAACTTCAATATTGTGTTTGGTCTTTCTTAATGTTGGAGTTTTGTAATGTCGTAAAGAAACCAAGATCCAATGTGTTAAGCTTTGGATTATTTGGTGGCTGCTGCACCAAATGAAACACAAACCCATTTTGCTTGCTAGCTTCAATCCATAATGGGTATGATGCAGTTACATGTGGCTTTGCATTGTCTTGTTGTATGTAAATTACTTTGCTTATATGTGATGGCTGCTTAGCCATGATTGCTGGCAATATGTGATTTATCAACACATCTCTCATTCTATCCTTTGTCATATTGGAGACTACCTTAATCTTCGATGTGCCTGTTGGCCTGTTGTTTGATGACCTTTAGACAACCACTTCTACCATAAATGGGAAAATGCCAATTTTCCCGTCAAATGTGCACTACTCCAACATGTTGTATGATGACCTAGCAACAACTGTTTAAACATAACCTTGCTCATATGCCTTTTTGATTGACATATCATTTGTGAATTAACCTCATTTGAATGGAAATACAACCTCTGCATTTTTTGATGCATATTGGTCGGTCCTAAATGTACCTTAAAATTCCGCAAGTATACGGGTCAATTAAAATAAATATAGGGTAAGCAAGATATCGTTTCCCACAAGGAGGTCTATATTCAACTACCAAATTAAGAGATACTAATATTATCTAGACGATCCGAAAATAGTGATTGTTGGTGATAAACTAGCTAATAAAATAAGAACTATACTAATTCTAACACTAATGGGTAAGAATCAAATATGAGAAACAGTTCCAGGACTTAGATTTCGCCAATTACTTTCTACAATGAAATTAAACTAATTGCTGGGTTAAAGACTATTGTATTGCAATGATCGAATTTCCTAATTTATATTATCTCCTCTTCCAAGGTAGAAAACGTATATTTATAATAACTTTATGCCTACTTCCGTGGTCGTAAACATTACCATAAACTCATTACGAACAAGAAATTCATGTAAATAATCACCCCAAGTTTATAACTATTCCTAAAATTATACTACTTGACGTTTGATAATTCCACGAACTAATATTGAAAGTTCACTCCCGCTACTAATCCAATACCTCAAACATATAATCAACTGGCCAAATCAATTATACGAAATCAAACCAAAATTATCAAATTGCAATTGAAATAGATAAACCCAAACAACTAATTCAATTCATTGACAGAATTTAAATGACTACATCGAGCCCTAGAACAAAGAAATTTAGCTAGACATAAAAACCAAATCAAACAAACCAATTGAAACTAAAAATCTGAAATTAAACATAATAATTAAACACAGAGATAAAGAAACTCCAGATTCAGATTGAAGAATCAGATAAAACGCCCTTGCTCCCGCGCTGGCATCTCGCGTCTGACCTCGTCTCTCTTCGTTGCTGCTTCTGGTTTTCTTCCTCCGTCGTCTGTTGTCTGCTGTTCTTCGTTCTTTTTCTTCTCTCCTCCGTGTATATATGCAGCCCCCCTTTTAGTCTTAGGTTTGTTTTTTTTCTTTATTCCCCACGTGTGTTCTGTGGGTCTTCAGCCCAGCAATAGGTTTTTCTTCCTTTGTGATTTCTTATTTTCTTTCATTGTTTTGCTGCGTGATCCTTTCTTTTGGGCCTACAACCCCTTTTTCCTTTCTTTCTTTTATTTCTTCTTGCAAATTCTTTTCACCTATAAACAATTCAATAAGGTAATAAACAATTGGGCTCCAAACTAAAGTATTTGCATAGTAACACAAATTACTGTTATAAATATTTATAAACCAAATTGGCATGTATAAGTAGTATTAAAATCAAGCAAGTAATTTCTTGAGCGTATTTCTCATATTTTAAATCAACTTTGTAACTCAAGTAACTTAACTGTTATAATATTAAAATATGAGAAGAAAACATATTATAAGTCTCAAAGCTTATACTAAAAAGTAATATAACAGGCAGAAATCATATATAAAATAGAGCCTTATCAACTCCCACACACTTAAGGTTTGCTAGTCCTCGAGCAAACTAGGACTATAATACTAGCTTCTATTTGTCATTATAAATTTTAACTTGTGACTGACTTTTCAGGCAAATCCTATTATAAGTAGCCATAACTCAACTGAAAGTTTTCACAAAGACAAAAAAATATGATTTCAAAATAATTTTAGTTCAATATTATTTAGATGTCACAAGCAATGAGTCAAAGACCAACCAATTCTTCAAAAAGCATAGTACTTCATGCATTAGTGTTTCCATTCAGTCTTACCACAACCGTATTCAAGAATTGAATAATTGAGTAATTAACTTGGTGAACCCTCACTTTAGTTGTGCAAATAAAAATAAAATATTATAATCACTCATGTGTTTAAGGTATAATAATTATCACTCAAAACCTATAAAGTCGACTCGGAATGAAATATATCATCTTTAAATTTGCATATCGTTCAATCCTCCGCCACTAAGAAGACATAGAGCATACATAAATCAAAAGGACTTTAGTAAGGTTGTAATGTAAGGTGTTGTAGCCTAAAAAATCAACGGCTATTGTGCTGACACATGGCCCCATCCGAGCCCTACATGTGGCATACATGCAGGGGAGTAAAAGTACAAAGGGTCTGAATGTGGCAGGCCTAAAAGTACGTTTCTTTGAAGAAAGTGTACCAGAGGCCCCTCTCCTGGCCCCAAGAATTGTACTTAGGCCCAGTAAAAATGGTTTACACCTTTTTATGAAAGTGAGGTGTGCTGACCAATTAATTACTGCCACGTGTCCCCCTACTTTGATTAGCCAATCAGATGCTCCCAAATTAGGGTGACATCAAAGCACAGCAGTCATTTCAAACAGTATAAATAGTCCTTGATTTCAGGGTGAAAGGTACGTTTTTCAGAGCATAATCTGTTACTCTGTCATAAATTCTCTCTCTCCTACTTTCTCTCTCTAAAAGTTCCTTTACATCCCTGACATCTGACTTAAGCTTGGAGGGGGAAATACCACCCAAACCTCCAGGGTGGGTCCCTTTTGTGCAGGTTGCTGGTCAGGAGTTTGCTTCGGGATTTGAACAATCATTGTTGCACAAGTCTCCAGTTTTAAGAACTCATCTTTGGGAGTGTGATATAAATTGCTAGTTTTACACAGCATAACATTTGGCGCCGTCTGTGGGGAGACGCAACAATGACGGACTGTCACTCTTCGAATGTGGCAAGGAACAGAAGTTTTAGAGTTCAGGTGGATGATACCGTTGATGACGAGAGCCACCTCGACGGGATCAGGGCCATGCTGCCGTTCATCTGAGGGTAGGACTGTAACTCCAGTCATCCAAGAGAATCTTGACCGTCCAGTGACAGCTGGTCATTTGGAAAATGTGTTGAATGACTTCCAGGCAAGGATGGCCGCTGTTATGGAAGAGCAGATTAAGAACAATATGTTTTTTTCAGATGAGTCCGGAGGAGAGGCAGCTGCGCCACTCAAAGGGCGATCCCAAGAGGGTCGTCCAGGACCTAGTCGGCCACCTCGGCCAGAATTGACTAGCCGCCTTCCAAAGGAAAGCAGCCAGCAGTCAGTGATTCTAGGAGGAAGATGGACTGGAACTGGTGGTCCGTCCAGCAGATAATATCCCTCCTACTGGTCACATGATGGAGACTGATGCAGGGAGTACTTGGAGGCCAAGAGGGCGGCAGCGCAGCAGCGTTCGCCTCTGGCTCCACGCCATATATGAAGGATCCGTCCTTAAGGCTCCCGTCCAGAACAGTGGTGCGAAGCCGTGGCCATCAGCTTTCCAGCCAGGCAAGAGAAGACAGTTTTGCAGCCTATGGTGTACAGGCGTCAAGCCTTAGCTAACACCTCATCTAATCCGGTTTTGAAAGAGTACCGTCAGGAGCACATACCCATTGAGGGGCAGGTGGCGGCACTCCAGATCAATTGGCCCCTCCTTTCTCGGTCAGGATCATGGAGTCCCCTCCTTTCCCAAAGGTTAAGCTCCCAACCATTGAACCTTTTGACGGAACTACTGATCCGGACGATCACCTATCAGCTTACAAGCATCAGATGTATGTCCAAGGGGTGGACGATGCTACTTGGTGTAAGAATTTCCAGCTACTTTGAAGGGTAGCGCAAAAATGGTTTAACAACTTGCCCCTAACTTAGTGAACAATTTTACTGAACTTAGCATTCTATTCACCAGTCACTTTGTGGCTAATCGGCAAGAACAAAAAACAAGCATGCACCTGGGAAAAGTCATCCAAGGTCCTAAGGAGGCCTTGAGAGGTTATGTGAAGAGATTTAATCTAGAGGCATTGCAGATCCAAGATCTGAATGCGGGTGTGGCGTTTGACGCCTTCATCAGAGGTCTAAGACCAGGAAGTTTTAAGTTTGATTTGGTAAGAAGAAAATCACTACTTTACGGAAGCATTGAGGGAGGCTGAAGCATTCATTCATGCCACAGAGGTTTGTGCTGAAGCAAAACAGCCAGAAGTGAAGAAAGTGAGAAGCTGTTCAGCCAAAAAAGAATCCGCCCAAGAAGGCTGAGACTTGGGCAATGACTTCTATGACAATTCGTCCAAGAGAAGTAGGCGGTCAGAGCCGGCGGCCTCGGCTGAACCAATAGAGTTCAACAAAGATCAATATTCCATTTTGATGGAAATAAAAGATCAGCATGAGCTAAAGGCGCCGGCCGAATGAAGACGCCTTACCTAACAGAGACAAGAGCAAGTATTGTCACTTTCACAAAGATTGTGGCATGAAACCAATGAATGCAAGCATTTGAAGCGAGCATAGAAGAGTTGGCTCGAAAAGGAAAATGAACAATTACCTACCCTCGTCAGGAAGGAAGTTTCAGAAAAGGGATAACCGTCAAGGAAGAAAATGGACGGAGATAGCACGGATGATGATGTAGTAATGGTCATCTCAGGAGGATTTGCGCTGGAGGTCCAACAAATCGGGCCACAAAAACTATTTGAGGGAACTCAGCCAGGTTATGCTCACAACCAGGCCGAGTCTGATCCTTTCCAAAAATAGTGGTCAGCGAGCTGGACCGAGGGAAATAGGACGCCCATGATGATCCTGTGTGGAAATGAAGATTGCCAACTTAGGGTTAGGCGAATTTTGATTGATACGGAAGCTCCATGATATAATCAGTGCTGATTGTTTGTCTCGTTAAAGTTTGACAAAAATGATTGATGCCGTCAATCATCCTATAATTGGTTTTGGCGGAGGGTCATACACCCTATGGGAACCGTCACATTGCCCGTCAGGTTGGAGAAAAAGATGCGGCCAGGACGCTTTTTGTGAAATTTTTGGTAGTACGAGACTTGACAGCTTATAATGTCATTCTCGGACGACCTACCTTAAATCACATCAAGGCCGTCATTGTGACCCATTTAATGCTGATGAAGTTTGAATGTGATGGTGGGAAGATTGGATCTCTTTATGGAGATCAGCAAGCTGCCAGAGAATGCTATCTCACCCACTCAAACCATCATCTTGGAAAAAAAGCAGAGTGTCCAAGGCCAAGAGATGATTCGGCCAGAAAGTTAAAGGCCAGATTGTTGAGCTAAGGAGAATTGAGAAGGTTCAGAGCGCCTCCTCTGAAAGCAATCCGTCCATGCTTTTGCCTAGCAAGAAGAGAAAGTGTTTGGCAATTAAAAGAAGAAAAGCATTCATCTGAGATAATGGCTATAATGAGTCTGGGACTAGAACGTCCAGAACCGTGGAAAGTCCAGTAGAGATTTGCTTAATCCAAGACGTCCGGAAAGGACATTGAAAATTGGTCAGTTTTGAGATCAGAAATTCAGGACGCCTTAGTTGCGTTGCTGCGAGAATTTGAAGATGTGTTTGCCTATGCTGTAGAAGAGATGCCTGGGATAGACCCTGAAGTGGCCGTCCATAAGCTCAACATTGAGCCGGGGCAAAAGCCTATTCGGCAGAAGAAGAGGCATCTGGGGCCGGCCAGAAATAAGGCCGTTGATGAAGAAGTTCAAAAGCTGCTCAATCTAATTCATCCGGGAAACATATTACCCAGATTGGGTAGCAAATGTTGTGATGGTTCCAAAGCCGAATGGCACTTGGAGAATGTGCGTTGATTATACGATCTGAACAAGGCTTGTCCTAAGGACAGCTTCCCTTGCCAAAATGATCGTCTGGTGATTCTACGGCCGGCCATGCCCTGCTGAGCTTTATGGACGCCTATCTGGCTTCCACAGATTCCTATGTGGCCGGATGATCAAGATAAGACTTCCTTCATTACTGAGAAAGGTTGTATGGATGGCTCAGGATGCCTTGGCCTAAGAAATGCCCAGCACATTTCAGAGGCTCATTAATACGGTTTTCAGCCGCAGCTTGGCCGAAATATGGAAGCTATATCGACGACATGATCGTCAAGAGTAAAGAAGAGAAAGATCATCTGGACGATCTGAGGGAAACCTTCCTCACCTTGAGAAAATTCAAGTTGAAGCTTAATCCGCAAAAATGTGTGTTCGGCGTAGTTGCTGGGAAATTTCTGGGATTTTTGGTTGATCAGAGAGGGATTGAGGCAAATCCCGACAAAATTCAGGCTATTATGAATATGTCTTCGCCGTCCAAGTCAAAGAAGTTCAGAGGTTGACGGGCTGTTTGGCTGCTCTTGGACGGTTTCTCTCAAAATCAGGAGACAAATGTCACCATTTCTTTGCTACTATCAAGAAGAATGCCAAGTTTGAGTGGTCGGAAGAAGCTGAGTGGCGCTTCAGCAAGTAAAGATCATCTTCGGCAGCTGCCTAGGTTGATCAGTCCGGCCGAAGGTGAAAGTTGTATGTATACCTGGCTGTATCACCCTTCGCGTAAGTGCAGTCTCTTGGCTGAAAGAGACGCGGTCAAATACCCGTCTATTTTGTGAGCCATGTGCTGAAAGATGCTGAGAAAGATATTCGTCCATCGAGAAATTCGGCTGGCTTTGTTGATGGCTAGCCGGAAGTTAAGGCCTTACTTCTTAGCCACAGCATTCTTGTATATACAGATCAGCCGCTTAGGCAAGTGTTGCATAAGATGGATGCTCTGGCCGATGTTAAAATGGGTTGTTGAGCTTAATATGTTTGATTTAACATTTGAGCCTAGAAAGGCAATTAAGGGTCAAGCTTTGGCTGATTTTATTGTAGAGCTTACTCGGCCTACGCTAGAAAGCGTCCAAGATCCGCAGCAGGAAGGCGTCATTGGACCCTTATGGTGGACGGATCCTCAACTGCAACGGATGTGGGGCAAGAATCATTTTTCAATCTCCTGAAGGGGATAAGTTTGAATATGCTATGAAGTTCAATTCCAGGCGTCCAATAATGAAGCAGAGTATGAAGCTCTCTTAGCCGGCATAAAAATGTGCAAAGCGGCTGGGGCCTTGGAAATTGAAGCTAAAACTGACTCTCTGCTGGTTGTCAGTCAGTCAATGGTGAGTTTGAATGCAAGGAAGCGTCCATGAGCAAGTATATGAATTTGGTCAAGGAAGAGATCAAGTCTTTAAAGAGGTTCGTCCTAGATCAGGTGCCCAGATCAGAAAACCATCAAGCTGATGCCCTCTCTAAACTGGCCAGCTCGGCGAAGGAGATGTTCCGAACAGTCTTCTGGGAGTAAGGCGGCCAAGAGCATTGAGGCCGGAGAAGTACTGTTTCTCAGCCGATGATGAGTGGATGAGTCAATCATTATTGAACAGGCGCTGCCTCTTGATCCCATTGAAGGCCAAGTATGTGAAGCAAGGGACAAGTGGTTTGATATTGTGGAATGAGACTCTATACAAAATCCTATAATCGGCCTCTTCTCAAGTGCATCAGCCGAAAGGAAGGTCTGGACGTTTTGAAGGAGTTGCATGAGGGAGCTTGTGCTTCTCACATTGGAGGAAGAGCTTTGGCAGAAAGGCTCTCAGGACGGGCTACTTTTGGCCGTCCTTAAAAGAATGCACTCTTTGCCAAGAATGTGATAGTTGCCAAAACATGGTAATATCCATCAAAAGCCGTCCAATTACTTGACGCCCATTCTCTTTCCTCTTCCCTTTGCTAAATGGGGTGAGGACATCCTTGGCCTTTCCCTCGCCGGCCAGAAGAAATTTGTAATAGTAGCTGTAGATATACTTTACAAAATGGGTTGAAGCTGAAGCATTAAGGGGCATCACCACCAATGACGTCAAAGGGTTCATCTGGAAGAACTTGATTACAAGGTTTGGCATGCCCCAGTCGATCGTCTTTGATAATGGGCCGCAATTCGAAACACCCAAGCTTCGTCAATGGTTGGCTGACCAAGGAATCAAAGCTCACTTTGCAGCGTAGCTCATCCACAGGCTAATGGGCAAGTAGGCTTTTAACAAGATTCTTTCGGCCGGGATAAAAAAGAAGTTGGACAATGCTAAGGGGCTTTGGGTAGAAGAATTACAGTTGGTCTTATGGTCAATAAGGACAACGGCCAAGAATTCTACCGGCGAGACTCCTTTTATGATGGTTTATGGCTCTGAGGCCGTCCTCCCTATTGAGGTTGAAGAACCCACTTTAAGGGTAATGATGTATTCAGAAAACGCTAACTGGGCAGCCTTAGGACGGCTCTGGATTTAGTTCCTGAAGTCAGGGGCAACGCTCTGCTGAGGATGCAACTATACAAGTTGAGAATGGCAAGAGACTTCAACAAAAGAGTTGCAAGGCGTCCTTTAAAGCTGGGAGACCTCGTCCTCAGAAAAATGGAAGCGGTCGGCCGAGCCAAAGAATTAGGCAAGCTTACTCCTAACTGGGAAGGACCCTATAAGATAATCGAAGTAGTTCAGAATGGCACCTTTCGTCTAGAAGGATTCACTAGTAGAATAAATGTTATTTGCTGCGCTGATATTGCTGCGGTTTTACCTATACGCAGCAATATTACACACAAAAAGAAAAGAAAAAATAGAAAATAACAATATTGCTGCGGTTCACGCCCAAAACCGCAGCAATATTGTTCAACGACTACATTTTGAAAAAAATGTGGGACATTGAGAGACTAATATTGCTGCGGTTTTGGGCGGAAAACCGCAGCAATATAATAAAAAATATTTTTAAAATATATTGCTGCGGTTTTCGGCCCAAAACCGCAGCAATATGTGTCCTTTAAAATTAATAATAAAACCCCAACTAGGGTTTGCTTGTCATTCCCCCTTGAGCGCCGTTTTCAACTCATCCTTCCTCTCTCTCACTCATCCTTCCTCTCAAAACCATTAGGCGAGAAATTATTCATATCTCACTCACAACCTTTCTCTCTGTCGACTTATTTTCATCAGAGAAACCCCTCTCTTTCTCTCTCTATGCGAGCTTATTCAGCCATTGAATCACGACTGAAGCGAGAGTGCACCTCCGCCTTCGCTAGAAGACGTATCAGTGACGACGACGATGACGAATTGCTCGGGGATTCCATCAATGGCGGTCGTTCGCCGGTGAAGAAGCAGAAACTTAACGAATCTTCTTCTGTTTCGCTTCCGCACCTCGTCTCTCAACATCAACGAACATCAGATCTGTTTCTTTTTTATTTTGGCGAATTTCAGATTTGTTTTGTTTGTCTTCCTTTCCGGCGAGTTTAATTTCCTTATTTCCGGCGACTTTCAGGCATTTGTTTGTCTTCTTCGCGTTCAAGAGTTGCGTGGTCTACAAATCTCGGCCGTAGATCGTCGCTTGTGGTCTACATATCTCAGCCATCGCTCCACCACTAAATCGCAAATGGCGAAGCCTCAGCGATGTCGAAACTGCGACAGGCGAAGCAGATTGTTTTAGTTCTTTTTTTTGCTTAAATTTAATTCTTCGATTTTAGTTTTTTTTTTTATTTGATTTTCTGATTTTCTTCTTGTATTGTTATAATTTTTTAGATTTAGTTTTTCGATTTAGATACTGTTATAATTTTCATTTCGATTTTTTTTGATTTATTGTTGTTTCATTTGTTGTTATATTTCTCTTAAAAGATCTGATGCTCATTTGTTATGTAAATTTGGTGGATAGTACAAGGGTTATTTGCCTGGTTCTAATTTTTTAAATTTAATATTAAAAAAAAAAAAATTTTTTTTTTACCTGTACCTTGACATATTGCTGCGGTTTTTAGGCCAAAACCGCAGCAATATACTTAAGTAAACAATAAAAAAAGGAATATTGCTGCGGTTTTTTAGGCCAAAACCACAGCAATATTCTCTTATAAACTGATAACACATAATTATATTGCTGCGGTTTGGCCTAAAAACCGCAGCAATATCTGACATATATTGCTGCGGTTTAAAACCGCAGCAATATAATTAATACCTATTGCTGCGCCCTTAATTGCTGCGCGCCCCAAAACGCAGCAATATGGCACTTTTTAACCGCAGCAAGTAGCATTTATTCTACTAGTGATTGGACGGGCGTTCTATTCCTAGGACGTGGAATTCTGACACTTTGAAAAAATACTTTGTTTAGGGCATCCAGTTAAATTGTAATCTTTTGTTAATGCATTACAAAGAAAAAAGTAGAATGTATACATGTATCTTGACTATTCGTCAAGCAAACTTCATATAATACAGCTCTACTTCTCTATAACTTAGTCTGATTTATTTGCTTAAAGTTATTACAATCGTCCAAAGTCAATAAAATTAACAAAGCAAACAGACAATACACCTTTCATTGGGAGGTCGGCCGAACATGTTATCGTCCTTAATTATATATGCAAGATTTGGCCGGTGGTTTACTTAAAGAGTTGAACACCTCCCAAACAAGGTCGGCTAGGATTAGGACGCCTTAGTAAAGGTGTCCTACTTTCCGTCAAACAGCCACAAAACTTCGAAATAACAACCTTAGTAAAGGCACAAGTTATTTCATGATTTAACAAAGAGGGACGAGTTACACAAACTCTTAGAAAAACGTCCAAGTTATTTAAAAATTATTTCTCAATCCTTCTTGAACAGCGAAAAGTTATGAAAACTCTTCGTCCAAGAAGGGGGGCATATAGGGGCATAATTTATAAATTGACTAAGTCTTTGTCCAATGACGAACATACTCAGCTTCTGGCCGAGCAAACCTTTATACTTGGTAGTTTTTGCTTGAGCATTTGGTGATGAACGTATAGAAAAGAGCTACTGGGGCAGATAAAAAATGTTGACGAATTACTTTTATACTTAGACATTAATGAAGGTCTTAATGTAATCAGCCAAAAGAGCTGATTGGGTCGTCAGAAGGATTGTAATGTAAGGCGTCAAAAAACAGTAAAGCATAGCACAAAAAAGATTGAAAAAGATAGATTTTCATATATGAAAGGGATGATTACAATCTAATCTAAAAACAAAAAAAAAGAAGGTACAAGTGGCTCACGGCCAAGATACAACAAAAGAACTAGGCAGCAGGAGGATCATTGTCCTCTCCGTCCTGAGCCTCCATATCGTCTTCTCCTTCTTCGTCTTCAGAGGATTCTTCAAAGACGGGAGGTTCTGCTCCAGATTGGTGGCCTTATGCAAGGCTTCTTGGAACTCCAGCCGACGAGCATATCTGGGGATATCCTCCTCTTCGGCCATCATGCCAAAAGCCTGCACCGCCCATTCTTTTGAGGTATCTATGACGTTGCTCATAGCCTCTTTGGCGCCAGCAACGGTGTCTGCAACCTCAGTGCGAAGGGCTTGGTTCTTGACCTTCAGGACGAGGTTCTCCTTGAAGAAATCAGCAGCCATTGTCATGACTGAATTCCTCTCGTCCGTCAGGACACGTTCCAATGAGGCCCGTTCGTCCAGTATCTCTGTCAACCGAAGTAGATAGACTTTGATCTGAGACTCCAACTCGGCTGACCGTTTTTCCAGCGCAATTTTGGTCTGCTGATGCAACACCTCTTGCTGGGCCATAGCAAACTGAGCATGGTCAGCGGCCGCCGTCACATCGTGGACGAGCTTCTTGTTTTCTTTCTGAGCTCCTTTGCCCAGTCTTCGGTTATCATGCTGCGAGCAAAAAGCTGAAAACATGAAAGGATAAGGCATGTCAGGATGACTGAAAAAGAAGTAAATAAATGCCAAGTAAAAAACATAAGCGTCTAAAGCGAAAAGGATGTACCTCGGCAGCAAGCTGAGACATGTAGCCTACATGTCCAGACGATGCTCCCCTTAACCCCTTAATATAAGGTTCAGGAAAGCACTTGAACAGCTCCGTCTTGAGCTTCTCACGGTCGGACGACGACATCTATCCAAAAGTTGGAGAAGATTCATCGTCAGAGAGGCTAGGGGAGCCGTCAACAGCTGGACCCTTCCCTTTATCTGAAAGGTTAGACTCGTCAGTACACCTGATGGGAATAACCACGGTCTGTTTGTTGGACGGACTCATCGGACGCCCGCCAACCCGTAGTGTTCTAACTACGTTGGAATAGTAAGACTCACCAGAAGAACGGGAAGTCGTCCTATAAGCAGCCGGCATCTGGCCTACCAGTTGGGCCACTGGCCCAGAGAAGGCGGACCCGTCTATAGCCGCGTCCGGCTGAGTAGATTGTCCCGCATCGTCCAAGACAACAACCTCGTCAGGTTGCGAAGGAGTGGGTTGCTCGGCCGGACCAGTATAGGCCACGAGGGCCCGGGAGTCAACTTCAGTCGGCTCTTCTTTGGCCTCCTCCTTGGCCGGTTGATCGATCACGACCTTTGGAACCGGCCGTGTGGTCTTCTTCTTCTTGGCAGTAAAACCCTTTGCCTTTTTTGAGGGAGGGGCTTCACTGGTGCCGGCCGGCCGTTTCTTCGCTGCGGCTTTTTCGGCCAAAGCCTTGGAGGTTGGGGCATTTTTCTGAAAAAGACAAAGATTAGAATACTCTTCAAGGGAGGACATCGTCTGGATACATCTAGACGATCAGCTCATCATGATGGCAGACCGTCCAGTCATCATCTGGACGAGTGGTTATTATACGAAGTAGCTCGACCAGCACTTGTCTGGACGTACTACCCATTGAAGGGGCAAACCGTCAAAGTATCAACCTGGACGGGTTGCTCCTCAAATGAATAGCTCGTCCAGCACTATTCTAGATGGACTGCCCCTCGAAGAGGCAAACCGTCAAAGTATCAACCTGGACGGGTTGCTCCTCAAATGAACAGCTCGTCTAACACTATTCTAGACGGACTGCCCCCCGAAGATACAAATCATCAAGGGATCAACCTAGACGAGTTGTTTCTTAAAAAGATGGCCCGTCCAGTACTCCCCTGGACGTACTGCTCCTCGAAGAAGCAATCCGTCCTGCAAACACTCTGGACGAATTGCTCCTTGGATAGACGATTCGTCCAGGCTCCATCTAGACGGGTTACCCTCCAAAGAAGCAGATCGGCCAGCTCTTAAAAAAAAAAAAAAATACAATATCTTACCAGAGTGTCGGCCCTCTTTTCGGCACCTGATTTACTGTACTCCTTCCATAGAGTGTCCGCAAATCTGGATGAGCTCATGTCTCCTATCCAAGACTTCCTTAGTTTGCTCCTGGCTGAATCTGCAAAAAGGAATGAAATGAGTGTTGGACGAATGATAAACAAGTCAAGAAATTTTTACTTAGAAAATTCTTAGTGGATATACCTCTGTCCTCGTCCTGCCGCAGGCCGGCAGCGACTAGGAAGTTATCATGGTAAAACATCTCTTTAAAGGGAATCCAATTGGACGGACCCTTGAAAGAAACATCTTCCATAGTATATTCCGAAATCCGGAAGTACTCCACCATCTCCTCGGCAGAGTTACTCTCCAGTTCCAGATATGAGGCCATCCGTCCAGTGTTCGTGGTTGACCGGCTAAAATACCGAAGTCGGTTTGCCACCGCTTTGCTGGGCGCCTAGACGAAGAGGAACTCGCCCTTCCATGAGTGCATCTTGGAAGTATTATCCCAAGACGTCAAGAATCCTTGACGATTGCACACGCTCAGCCAGCTTCCTTCAATGGTCCTAGGGACCTTGGCAACATAATGAATATGGGTAAAAGCGGCCAGAGAAGGGTCCTTTCCTTTTAAGTTGCAGACGGCCAGAAAGGTAAGGATGTTTTGCCAAGAGTTAGGGGCAAGTTGATTATGTCCTATGCCATAGTAATGAAGAAGCTGGCTGATGAAAGGGTGAAGGGGAAAGCGCAGGCCGACATCTAATGCCAAGCGATAAACTGCAAAATGGCCGGGAGGAGCACTGAAAATAGTGTCCTCTCGGCCGGAAAGGACAAAGTGGTAGCCGGGCATGGGCATAGCCACTGAAAAAGGTCTAAGGTCCGAACCTAATCGTCCAAGCCAAGTGTTATCGGCCAGGATAAACCTAGGGTCAGAAAGGGGACCTAGCCGCCGTCTTATTTCAGACGAAGTGGTTGACGGCTCCTCTGAGCCACTAGCGGGGTTAGAAGAGCTAGCCGTCCTTGGCTCATCTGAAACCGTCCTGTGCATGGACGGGCTGGGTTCTGGGAGTCCCTGATTTCTGGTTCCTCCTCGGCATGCTCAGGAGAAGGAGTTTGATTAGCAGGACGAGCGCTTTGGGTCTCTTGTTCCCCTTCGGCAGGAATTCGTCCAGTGGATTCCTCCCTTTCTGAGATAGAGGCCGGCATGGTAACCCCTCTTCTGATGCGAGCCGTTTGCTTGACGCGCGCCAGATTACCCTGCACAGGTAAAGACTGGGTCGTCTGACTTTGCCGTCCATGGCTAAAGAAAAAGAATGCATGCCCGGCCGAGATAGGACCAACTCTAGAAGATGCCGAGGAAGTTAGGCCCTCTGTTCTAGGGTTAGCACCAACCCTTGAGCAGCCGGAAATGTTCGAGGAAGAGGACGAATCCATTTTCTTAAAATATGTGTGCAAACAAGAAAAAGAGTTGAGAATATACCTGTAGAAGAAAGTTCGGACGAGCGTCAAAGATGACTTGAGGCCTCGGGCGAGCAAAGTAAGAGCTTGGACGGGAGTTGTTCTTCTCTCTAAAAGTTCAGTAAAAATCTGCAGAGTCTCTCTCTCTAGAAAATTTCTCAGCGATGTTAAAATGATTTCAGGAGCGACTAAGGCACATATTTATAGAGGGGTGAAAATGACCTCCTCATCCGGTGAAAAGTAACCGTTATGCCTAGGGTTGACCTATGGAGACCGGCAAAATCGCGCCTCTTTTTTGAATGAAGGAGAAGGGCAGTTCCAGGTCGGTTAAAAGAGGAAGATTAACCGTCTTGGCGCCTAAAAGATAATAACTCCCTCTTTTAAGGGGCAAATGTTGTAGCCTAAAAAATCAACGGCTATTGTGCTGACACGTGGCCCCATCCGAGCCCTACATGTGGCATACATGCAGGGGAGTAAAAGTACAAAGGGTCTGAATGTGGCAGGCCTAAAAGTACGTTTCTCTGAAGAAAGTGTAGCAGAGGCCCCTCTCCTGGCCCCAAGAATTGTACTTAGGCCTAGTAAAAATGGTTTACACCTTTTTATGAAAGTGAGGTGTGCTGACCAATTAATTACTGCCACGTGTCCCCCTACTTTGATTAGCCAATCAGATGCTCCCAAATTAGGGTGACATCAAAGCACAGCAGTCATTTCAAACAGTATAAATAGTCCTTGATTTCAGGGTGAAAGGTACGTTTTTCAGAGCATAGTACTGTTACTCTGTCAAATTCTTCTCTCTCTCTCTACTTTCTCTCTCTAAAAGTTCCTTTACATCCCTGACATCTGACTTAAGCTTCGGAGGGGGAAATACCACCCAAACCTCCAGGGTGGGTCCCTTTTGTGCAGGTTGCTGGTCAGGAGTTTGCTTCGGGATTTGAATCAATCATTGTTGCACAAGTCTCCAATTTTAAGAACTCATCTTTGGGAGTGTGATATAAGTTTGCTAGTTTTACACAGCATAACATAAGGCTCGGGTAAAGGGTAAGAAGTATTTAGTATTTGGTGCTCAAAATCTTTAAGACTAGTGGGGCCAATTGTAATGGTCAAAGTCAAAACTCCAACTACTCAAATGTTTGTCATATATATCTAATAATAAACTTTTTCGGACTCATTTTTATTCTCAATATCAACCTCTTCTTTCTTTTTCTTCTTCTTTTCATATTTTGTCATTTCTTTTCTTCCTTCATATTTTTCATTTCATTTTGATATTTTTCTTTTGAGAAAAATTATAGTTGGAAACTAATATAATCACCTACACATAGAAGTATGACGTACAACCCCATTATAATCATGTCATATATCCCACTAGGTCAAAGATTAGGTAAAAGTCATGTGTTTAGGGAATAAGCTTGTAATGTGGTTTAAACAAAAGAAATAGGCTTAAGGCTCAGAGGGGCTTTAGAAAGAGATATGATAATGTAGGTGGCTTAGGCTAAATGTGGTTCAACAAAAACAAATGCCTTTATCATTTTAATATATGCTCATGTTTCAATGTAGTCTCGAAGAAACCAATGCAAATCCAAGAGTTTATATTTCACCAGGAACTAACACACACTCTCAAAAAATAGAGACTACTACAGATGTTTTAGTCTACTAAAAGGCTCAAAAGGATCTCACAATGGTTATAGATGTCCACCAAGTAAGTCACAATCAAATCTTAAATAACCATTCTGACCACTTGCCAAACACTTGAACAATTATGCTATGCCATTCTCCGAATCAGTCGAAATTAAAAACCCATTAGCTTGCAACAAAACTAGAAAAACTTTTTTTTTTCAATTTTAAAAACTGAATTTTTTTTTCTTTTCAGTCAAATTAAGCTAATGGAATTTGCCTTCAAATCAGTATCAGACATGAAAATTAAAATTTCTGCATAAATTTTGACAGCACCTCCCCTAAAATATTGCATATCCAATTAGATTTTTTTCATTTTCTAAACCTGTTTCTTCACACAAATTAATTCCAGCATCACAACAATACATCAATCCAGCAATCCAAGGCTTAAGCCTCTCCCCCACACTTATTATAAACATTGTCCTCAATGTTTGAATATACTCAAACTATATGGGAAAGGGGAAATTGTAGCAATAACCTCAGAAGTATAAAAGACTTAGAGAGAAACAACCTGGAGGAGTAGCCTGCGGCAGCAACACATAGTTGAAGGAAGTGGCAGGACATAGCAATAGCAGGTTACAACAGCACATAACAGCAGCACGTAGCAGCAGCATGTAGCAGCAACATGTAGCAGCGTAAGAGACTCATCTTAATTATCGCACAGCCTCATTACAGTCTCTATTATTTGCAAAAGAAAAACAAAAGGAACAAGCATAAAGAGAACTAATGAGAAAAATAAACAATTAAAAGTGCTTGGGTTGCCTCCCAAGTAGCGCTTGTTTAGAGTCTATAGCTTGACTTCCATCAAGTTTCGTTTAACCAGGAACAATCGAGGAGTTAGTCACTCCTTTAGTGGTCGTCTTAGTTATCAAGGGAGAGTTACCTTTTGTTTTGAATTCACCCTTTTTCCTCCATGAAAAACATTCCTTGATTGGAGGACAAACTTTTCTTACCTTTGCTTTCTTAAGCTTAGGAGGAGTACCTGTTTTACTCAAACCCACTTTAAGTAGAACATTAGTAGCATCAGTTACATGTTTGTTCTTAGTCATGTCTTCAATTATATCAACTTGACAAATAAGATCACGTTGTGAATTCTTTTTAGAAGAATTGAATATATTGAAGTGAACTTTCTCTTCACCAATTTCAAACGTTAAAATACCATTCTTAACATCTATAATAGCTCCAGCAGTAGCCAAAAAAGGTCTACCTAAAATAATAGGTACCCTCCACATCCTCATCCATATCAAGAATAATAAAATCAACAGGAATAATAAATTTATCAACTTTAATTAGCACATTTTCTAGTATTCCTATTGGATATTTGATAGATCTATCAGCAAGTTGCAAAGAGACAGTGGTAGATTTTATATTATGTAGTCCTAACTTCTTGCAAATAGATAAAGGCATAAGAGAGACACTTGCACCTAAATCACACAAGGCTCTAGAAAACTTAATATCACATATAGTGCAAGGAATAGAAAAACTTCCTGGGTCTTTCAGTTTAGGGGGAAGCTTTTTCTGAATCACAGCACTACATTCCTCACTCAAAGCAATAGTTTCATATTTTTCCAACTTCTTCTTTTTAGACATAATTTCCTTAAGAAACTTAGAATAAGAAGGAATTTGCATCAAAGCATCAATAAATGGAATGTTAATATGTAATTGCTTAAACATTTTCAAGAATTTCTAAACTTCATATTAATTTAGTTTGTTTAAGTCTTTGTGGAAAAGGAATAGGGGAACATAAGGTCTCAATGGGGGAGGATGTGTTAATTCAGGTTCTTTTTCAGCTTCATAATTCTCCTTCTCTTTTTCACTTTCATTGGCGACCTCATTTTCTTTAATCGTACTTTTTATGGTACTTAACTCCTTACCATTTCTAAGAGTGACAGCGTTGCAGTGTTGTTTAGGATTAACTTCAGTTTTACTAGGCAAAGCTCCTTGATTTCTAGAATTAATGGCATTAGCTAACTGTCCAAGTTGAAGTTCTACATTTCTATTAGAAATAGCAATTTGATCAACTTTAGTTTCCAACTTTTCAATTCTTTCAGAAGTAGCATTAGCTAATTTTTCAATAGCCAACTCCCATGATGGTCTAATTTCTTGTTGGGGTTGTTTTTGATGGAAGCCAGGTTGATGTTGTGAATTAACATTAACATTTTGTTGGCCTGAATTCCTCCAAGAGAAATTAGGATGGTTTCTCCAGCCTGGATTATAAGTATTAGAATAGGGATCATTTTGTGGGTGCTTATTAAAATTAGAAACATATTGAGCTTGCTCCACATTAGCACATTCAGCAGTTAAATGAGCACCTCCACACAAATTACATGGCATAGTAGTAGACATAGAATTGACATTACTCATTTTAGTAAACAAATTAACTAAGTTGTCAACTTTTGCAATTAACATGTTAATTCCTTCTACTTCATACATACCAGCAGCATTCTTTGCTTTACCCCTATTATTAGACCAATGATAATTATTAGAAGCCATCTCTTCAAGTAACCTATTAGCTACTTCAGTAGTTTTAATTACCCATTATTGCACCTCCGGCGGCTGCATCTATAGTTATCCTAACAGATTCATTAAGACCATTATAAAAAGTTTGCACAAGCAACCAATCAGGAACACCATGATGAGGACATTTACGTTGTAAATCTTTAAACCTTTCCCATGCTTCATATAAAGACTCCCCATCAAGTTGAACAAAACTAGTTATATTATTTCTAAACTTAGCAGTTTTTCCTGGGGGAAAATATTTACTAAGAAAAGCTTGAGATAATGTAGCCCATGTTGTAAATAAATTAGGTGGATTAGATTTTAACCACATTTTAGCTTTATCTTTAAGTGAAAACGGAAACAACCCAAAGTCGAATAACATCGTCAGTCACTCCATTTAACTTAACAGTATCGCATTTTTCAAGAAAAGTGGTTATATGTTCATTAGGGTCTTCATTATCTAGGCCACTAAATTGGTCTTGTTGAATTATTTGAATTAAAGCAGGGCGAAGCTCAAAATTATTAGCAGAAATAGTAAGTCTTACAATACTTGAAGGGGCTCCACTAGCATTCGGCATTGCGTAGTCACGTAGTGGCTTTTCGTTGTTGTTATCTCCTATCTCTAATGGTTTATTATCAGATTCTTCAGAGAAGATGTACTCCAAATCAAAATCTGGCAGCTTTTGTATTTGCTCCAACCTCTTTTGTTTCCTTAGTGCACGAGCTGTTTTTTTAAAACTCGGAATCAAAAGAAACCAAAGCACGATTAGTACGTGGCATACACTAATAAATATCAGAAAGATTGAACTTAAATTAATAATTCTGTGAGCAAAAGATAAGAAGCACAACTACTAGTGATCAAGAAAAGAAACTAATTATTAAGAAATTCTAATAGTGCTAACTCAAGAACACAAAGATATCACTAATCAAACGTTTGTGAAAGGGGATAAAAGAAACAAAATTATAAAGAAAAATAAAACAAGTGCTAACAAGAAAATAAAGTCTAAACTAATATTAAAAATCCCTCTAGTATGATATTGAACTATTGCCTCCCCGGTAACGGCGCCAAAAACTTGGTCGGTCCTAAATGTACCTTAAAATTCAACAAGTATACGGGTCAATTAAAATAAATATAGGGTAAGCAAGATATCGTTTCCCACAAGGAGGTCTATATTCAACTACCAAATTAAGAGATACTAATATTATCTAGACGATCCGAAAATAGTGATTGTTGGTGATAAACTAGACTAATAAAATAAGAACTATACTAATTCTAACACTAATGGGTAAGAATCAAATATGAGAAACAGTTCCAGGACTTAGATTTCGCCAATTACTTTCTACAATGAAATTAAACTAATTGCTGGGTTAAAGACTATTGTATTGCAATGATCGAATTTCCTAATTTATATTATCTCCTCTTCCAAGGTAGAAAACGTATATTTATAATAACTTTATGCCTACTTCCGTGGTCGTAAACATTACCATAAACTCATTACGAACAAGAAATTCATGTAAATAATCACCCCAAGTGTATAACTATTCCTAAAATTATACTACTTGACGTGTGATAATTCCACGAACTAATATTGAAAGTTCACTCCCGCTACTAATCCAATACCTTAAACATATAATCAACTGGCCAAATCAATTATACGAAATCAAACCAAAATTATCAAATTGCAATTGAAATAGATAAACCCAAACAACTAATTCAATTCATTGACAGAATTTAAATGACTACATCTAGCCCTAGAACAAAGAAATTTAGCTAGACATAAAAACCAAATCAAACAAACCAATTGAAACTAAAAATCTGAAATTAAACATAATAATTAAACATAAACTAAGAGAAGAGATAAAGAAACTCCAGATTCAGATTGAAGAATCAGATAAAACGCCCTTGCTCCCGCGCTGGCATCTGACCTCGTCTCTCTACGTTGCTGCTTCTGGTTTTCTTCCTCCGTCGTCTGTTGTCTGCTGTTCTCCGTTCTTTTTCTTCTCTCCTCCGTGTATATATGCAGCCCCCCTTTTAGTCTTAGGTTTGTTTTTTTTCTTTATTCCCCACGTGTGTTCTGTGGGTCTTTGGCCCAGCAATAGGTTTTTCTTCCTTTGTGATTTCTTATTTTCTTTCATTGTTTTGCAGCGTGATCCTTTCTTTTGGGCCTATAACCCCTTTTTCCTTTCTTTCTTTTATTTCTTCTTGCAAATTCTTTTCACCTATAAACAATTCAATAAGGTAATAAACAATTGGGCTCCAAACTAAAGTATTTGCATAGTAACACAAATCACTGTTATAAATATTTATAAACCAAATTGGCATATATAAGTAGTATTAAAATCAAGCAAGTAATTTCTTGAGCGTATCTCTCATATTTTAAATCAACTTTGTAACTCAAGTAACTTAACTGTTATAATATTAAAATATGAGAAGAAAACATATTATAAGTCTCAAAACTTATACTAAAAAGTAATATAACAGGCAGAAATCATATATGAAATAGAGCCTTATCACATATAAAACCACTTCTCATCAATGTGGATGAGGTTGAAAAAATATCAATAAACCTTGGTTGCCCTCCCTTTAATTGTGGTTGTTGTAACATACATAGAGTCTAAATAAGCCTTATAGTCTGATTTTCAAGCTTTAATTTTGACGCATTGGATTAGTGTGTGGTCTTATGCTCCTCCTTTTCATAGGTCACCACACAGTAGTTGGACCCACACCTAATTTGTTTGCAAGATCTCTTAACCATGTTCTATCTCTAGTTGCTTGTGAGAGCAAAATCTCAGCCATTTGTTGCCTTTGTCCATCGCTCAACCAAGGTCGAGGATGATACTCATCAAATACAATGACCTCTTGGTTTGTGATGTCTTCCATGATTTGATGCACCCGAGACCAATAACCCTCTCCACCTAAAAAATCCGGGTTAAGTGAAAACAAAAGCAATATATGAGAGAATGAAGGAAGTATTGCCAAATGAAAATGTTGTCAAGATTTAGTTCTACTGTATATGTTGTTTTGAAGTTGAATTTTAAGTTTTCCAGCCAACAACAACTATTGTAACTACGGTGGAAGTTTTTAGATGTGGAGGGGAACTGAAATTTCCCTCAGTATTGTAATGTAAAAATGCGCTAGTCATTTAGCACTAATGTATTGATTGCCTTTTTCCCAAAATTCTCCCATGTGCTGTCGGTTTATCTCTCCTTTATGTTTTTATTTACTTTTTGTATTTCTTACTCCCCATTATTTAAAATTCATGTCCTCTCTCTCATACTTTTTCACTTTTTTCCATGTTTATAACCCAAAGCAATTAGTGTAGATTAAATTGGAACACATGTAGTATATTGAAACCAAAGATATTAGTTTTCTAATGTAACTAATAGCTATTAGAAAGGTGATTACATTGAATTACAAAAATAGTACTTCATCCATTCCTAAATAAGTGTTACATTCACTTTTTTACATAACCCAATGAGCTTATTTGATGCACAAGTAAGAATTATAAAAAGTTAATATTTTAAAATTAGTAAATTAACAAGATCCTACTTTATATAATAGTGAGAAAGTAGAGTCAAAGTTAGCTGATAAATAGTGTCAATGTACCTAATATAATACTTAGTTTAGGAACGGATGAACCATACCATTTACCTTTTCTTCTTCTTGTCCTTCTCAGTTTCCTGTTTGTTGTGTGTGCATGTGCTTATTTTAAATTTCTTCACACTTTACTACTTCCCTCACAACAACTATGCCATGTGATTCCAACCTTTAACCCTTAGTCCTGGGTTTCATTCCAAAAGCAATTCGGAGCAGCACAATAATACGAAAGTACTCCCTGCGTTCCAGAATACTCTTCGCACTTTCCTTTTTTATTTGTCCTAAGATACTCTTTACACTTCTATTTTGGAATATGACACACTATTATTTTAATCACTGTACCTTTTAACTATTGGCCCACACTCTCTTTCTCCTCCGAATAAAATAATACCACTCTTATTACCTACCACTCTAACCATGATCCACGTTCTCTCTCCTCAAAATAAAACAAGACTACTTTTATTAACTACTAATGTCTATCACATCTACTTTTTAATAAAATAACAATTGATAACCAAACAACTTATCATCTAAAAATACGTACCTTGATAAGTGACAAGAGTATTATGGGACGGAGGGAGTAATACTTTTTATGGTTTTTTCACCAAGTACCCCCGAATTTTCAAAAAATTCACCAGGTAACCCCCATGTTTTTAAAATTCACACGGTACCCCTCAGTTTTTTGTAAATACACCCAAATACCCTTAATGACTAACGGTTTTAACCATCGTTATTGATTAACACTAATTAACCCCTAATTAACCTAATTAAACCCTAAAACCTAACTCCTAACTAACCCTAACCCTAACCACCACCCAACCCCCTCCCCCTCCCCTACCCCCACAACAGCCTGACCCCCTCCCCCACGCTCGCAGCAGCATGACCCCCCTCCCCCAACCCACGTAGCAACCCGACCCCCTCGCCGCCACAACAAACCCCCTCCCCGCCACAGCAGACCCCCTCCCCGACACAACAGCCCCCGGTGATTTCCTCCTCCGTTGATTTTTTCGATTTATCTTTCTTTGATTTTACCTTTCTTCGTCTTTGATTAGAGATGTTCAAAGTGCAAAAATTCAAGCAGAGGGGGCTGCGAGAAGTGGGGGTGGGTGAAATGTGCGAAAATTGAAGGGGTAGGAGGCGCGGGGGTGGGGGAGGGGTGGTCGGCTGCTGGGCTACATGGGTCGGTGCTGGGCTGCGTCGCGGGGTGGGGGTGGAGGAGGGGGCGTCGCGGGGGTGGGGAAGGGGGATACGGGAGGTGTAGGGAGGGTGGGGAATGGGGGCACGGGTGGTGAGAGAGGTGGTTAGGGTTAGGTTTAGGGTTATTGTTAGGGGTAGGGCTAAGGGTTAGGGTTGGGATTAAGGTTAGTGGTTAATTAGGTTGAAATCTAGAAAATTAGGGTTAATGACTAATGGCGGTTAACGCCGTTACTCATTAAGGGTATGTGGGTGTATTTACACAAAACTGAGGGGTACCCTGTGAATTTTGAAAACTTGGAGGGTACCAGGTGAATTTTTTGAAAACTTGGGGGTACTTGGTGAAAAAAACCGTACTTTTTAGGTAGAGATACCAATAAAAACCATCAGAATTTGATTTGATCAAATATTTACATACTAGATATGAACCTAGCACTTTTCTTTAGTTTACCGGTGAAATAAATACTTCTGTATTAATATACATCTAAGCATGTAAGGGAAGTTATTAGAGTACTAGCGTGTCTAGAGGCTATGGATGATCACCACCTCCTCTTACTTTCCAATTGTTAATTTGCCTTATTGCCTATACCCTACATTTCTTCTACCACCCTGCATCCTTGAAGTCACCTCTTGTTTTTCCTCTCTCGTGTTAGTCTTGTCAGTTTCACATTACTTTTTCCCTTTCTCCTCTCTCGGTTACCACTTGTCTTGCATTTATCCTGCAACCCTTGCGAGTATTAGATCAGTGCTAAACGTTGGTTGTCCAATCTAACACTTTATGTCTTGTCTTTCTCTTGTGACCGTACCCTTGTCAAAACTGTATTCTAATTATCGGACTTAACATCAAGTTGTATATTTACTTTATGTGTCTTGCCTAGTCTATAGGTCTACTATAACGGTCCAAATTTTTCTAACCAGCTTACTAAGAATTAGGCATAGTCGTAAAGACTTTATGTAATCCTCCGTAAATTATGAATTTTATAAATACTTATTATTTAATTTAAAGTGTATTTATAATTGTTTTAATATTTCAATCAAAAGAATTATTTAAGTTTAACTATTTTAAATTCAAAAGAATTTAAAAGTGAATTGTTCACTCTATTTTAATACTAATTTTTATTTATCAAAGGTTGAAGTTTATTTTAATCATGAAGTTTTAATTCATTAATAAAAATTGGTTTTTGTTTAGATTAGAACTCTCATAGAATCCTTTTAATTATGGAATCCCCTATTCTTCCTACCAAAACCTATAAATAGGATTTAAGTATCCAAAATTTGCCTTTCTTCTCAATAATATCAACTCTAAATATTATTTTATTTTCTCCCTCTTTTTCCTCCTTTTTTTTCGTGCCTCTCCTCCCACTTTTACTCTTGGTTTTCATGATCTCATCCCCACTATCGTACATCGTCTCCCAATCACAGACTTTCCCATCCTTTTCTTCTCCTTCCTTTCGTTTTCCTTTGTTATTGTCTACCTTATTTTTCCTTAGTTGAGTTTTGTTATTTCAATTTTTTCATTAGTTAAATTATTTAACTATTGTTAGTTTTTCTTGATTATTATAATTAGTGTTTATAATGATGAATGATTATTTTCAGATTTTTTAGATTTAGTTTAAAGTAGTGTTGTTTAAAGTGGAAAAATAATACTCCTCCGTTTCTTTTTAAATTACTCTCTTCACCTTAGGAGAGAATCAAGAAGGCAGTCCAAAAATGTGAGTAGAAACTAAAAGGATAGAGAGAGTAACTGAAAAATTAGAGAGAAAAGAGCTAAAAAGGTGGAGAGAGAAATTTCAACATAGGTTATTATATGAAAAAGTGAATCACATTGTAATCCCCAATCATGGAATTTAAAATATATTTATAACTAATTTTTTTTTTATATTAAGAGAATTTGAATATTGTTTGAAAGTCAAATGTTGTGATTTGGAAGCAATTGACTTTAAGTCAAGATTTTAATTAAATTTATTGAAAAGGCAGTAATTTAAATATTTTAATAAGATTTGCGGGTTCCTAGTATTACTAGAACACCAAAAGTCCATAAATAGAGGAATCATAAACCTTATTAAACATTTTTTTTACAAACCCTAACTCTCTATTTTTCTCTCTCTCTTACACAACACACACACTCTCCCCCCCCCCCCCCCCCTCGTGTAACACCCCGATAATTCTCTCTTTTTAGAAAATACCATTATAATATACAAGTAGAGAAATACCCAAGTATTATCACCCGTGTGATACGTATCGGCTTATTCAGATTTTTGCAGCGGAAAACAATTAACTAATCTTTAACTTTATTATAAATAAATAAATAAATAAGTGAGTATGTAAAACAACCAAACATCCTAAATGAATCTACTCAAACAACATAATAAAATATGTTCTTATTAATGCAGAACTTAAATATACTAGTTACACATTCTCTCCATTCCAGATTCCCAATGATGCACATCTGCGAACCTGTAATGTCAATGCTATACTAAATCTGCTCACCAAAATGGATCATCACAAGATCAATAAGGGAAAGCCATGATCACACACACAAACAGAGCACGTAATCAGCAAAGCTGAGTACTACATATTAAAACATAAGCATTCCTAACATGATACTAAATAATAACGTGCAGGGATAAATAATAGTATAATCATATAACATTATGCAGACACTTTTACTGAACTAAACTCTAAACATCTTTTTATTACTTTAATGGAATAGTTATTGGAACGAGTTGACTTATCTACTAATGCCTTCATTAAGAAGACGAAATACGGGCACGACTCCGTATTCCAAAGTGACCTGCGATATCGAGGAACCTTTGAACTAAAAGAGGGATGGTGATCAATCCATTCCTAGAAGAGCCATGGCATGCTCACCATTTACTCCAACCCTTAATGTCCAACTCTAGACGTGCACCAGTCTAAAGTCTATAACTATTCTCGTTACACTTTACGTTAATTTCCAATTATCACTTGTTATGACTCACATACAAGCAACACAGAAATAATAATCAAACAGTCACAACTGAACTTCCTTTATCTTAGCATTTAATAAGTGATCACAACTTACAATCCCAAACTTACTTTCTTTTAATCTAACTTTCTTATTTGTTGAACCTAGCCAACAATAATCTTACCTTTAAAAAGGCATAACTTATCAACTTACCAAATAAGGCCCATAATCCTCATAAGATAATAAAATAATACTTGTCAGGGAATACATGAATAACATGATTATTCGAACTCTATAACATATATTAATTCCTCATGCGAATTGATAAATAAAACTTCCTTTTCATGCTTGTATCAAATATTCCACACAAACATACAATCTAGTACTCATATTAAATCTCAAGTCACATGCTTGCACACAGGCATACAACATGTAACAATCAAATACTAGAAATCATATATATATGAACATAATAAGTTCCTATACATGATACTAAAATTTCTTTCTCCTTAAAACATGATACTAACTCCTTAATTAAAAGTCCCCTACGAAATACTCTCCGCCTAGAAATCAATATAACTAAAATCAATACCCTTACATAAAAAAAATACAGCAACTCTAAAATATTTAAAATCCCCTTTAAATATATTCAAAAGCTGGTTTTAATATCAAAACTCCAATTACTTTTAATTCCTAGCATAGTACTACCATACTAGTAATTAAAATTCTCAAAACTCCATTAATAAAAACCTTTTTGAAATTCCAGCAACTTTAAAAATCAATAAACCTTCTTTAAACATATATAAACATGTTTAAAGTCATAATCTAAATCAATCTCATAGTATCTAATATGCTACTATGGTAATCTAGTAATTAAAACCCTAAAAATCCATGCTTTAATGATTAAAACTTCAATCTAATCAAAATAAGCAAATCTGAATTTTTATTCTTATAATATAAAATATATATGAATCAAGATTACTTATTGAAACAGTAAATCAAAACCAATAATCATAATCAACATTAAAAGAAACCATATAAACATAGTCTTTTATGGAATCTTGAGGAAGAAGAAAAGAAAACAACCAACAAAGAGGAGAACAAGGAAGGTGCCGAACAAGAGAGGACACATCAGCAGCCCGACAGTGGTTGCTTGGTGGTTTCGAAAACTTTGAGATGTTTCTTGTTGAAGAAGAAACGTTACTTGAACAAGAAGAAAAGGGTTTGAGAGGAAGAACAAAAAGGAAGTGCGAAGAGGAGAGAGAAAAACCGAGAGAGATGAATGGCGTGAAGGAGAGAGAGAAAAATAATCTTGTGTGGGTTAAAATAATTGCGTATTAGGATATTTATAAAGGGCTTCCTTTTTGGGCTTAGGAAAAAGAGATGAGGTTTAATGAAAATTGATGATGGACAAGATTAATAATTTGGGACTTTAATCATCAATATGACTCTTTTCCTTTATCCATTTAGGATTTTAGGTTCCTAAAGTCCATTAGACTTCTTTTCCGATATAAATTAGTACTTAAAACTTTTATCAAAGCATGCTTAATTAAAATATTTTCAACTTTATTAAATCATTGAAATAATTTTATTTGACTTTTAAAATAGTCAACCTTTTTAAATACTCAAATCATTTTAAAACTAACTTGTGTTTAAATATAAATATATAAATACTAAAATATAATTATAAAATCCTTTAAAATTATGGGGGATTACACCTCGCTAGTGCACTCCTCTCATCGTGTGCGCCGCCACACATCTGTTGCTGATGTCGATTTCCTGGCGTTCCTCCCTCCTCTTCTACTCTAGGTTGTCTACTTCTCCTTCTCTTGACCGTTTTATTTTTCTATTTTTTCTTATTGTTTCCAGTTCTATTATATATTGTTAACATTATTGTTTTATTTTATATTATATTGCTGTTTAATTATTGTTAAACTCGGGTTTAGAGTATATTTTCATAATTTGTGTAGTATAGATTTTAAGATTAACACTCTAGAATTTCAGATTTAAAAGCTAAGCTTTAGGGTTTTTAGAGTATAGAATAATGGGTTTTTGAAGTTGTGTTCCTAAAGGTTTGAAATTTACTATATAAAAGGACGTTTTAACGGTTTTAGAGATGTTCAATGAATTTTAGTGCACAAAAGTGGCACAAAGAAAAGTTTACACAAAGTATGTGTATATCTTATTGGTGTCAATCTCGGTCACTAGGTGGGTTTGGGTTGACCCAACCTGGGTCGGAAAGATTTGGGTCGAAATAGTCTGGGTCAGAGTGTGCCATAGGCCGGAACTGGGTAGGTCTGGGAGGACTTAGATCGACTTCAATAGGGTGAGGGGGCTCTCGGAACTAGGTTGGCTGAGACTGGGTCGGTCGGTATTTGGGTTGGATGAATTTGAGTCGGAATGGAATAAGGTGAAGTTGGCCCAAATCGGCTTTCGAAATAACTTCGGTCGGAATAAATCGGCTTTTAAAATAACTTAGGTAAAAAAAACAGCTTTCGGAATGAATTGGGTCGGAAGAAATTAACTTTCGGAATGACTTGGGTCGGAACAAGTCGGTATCGAAATGACTTGGGTCGGAAGAAATCGGCTTTCAGAATAACTTAGGTCGGAAGAAATCAGTATTGGAATGACGTGTGTCGGAATAAATCGGCTTTTGAAATGCCTTGGGTCCGAATAAATCAGCTTTCGGTAGGACTTGAGTTGGTTGAAGCCTCAAACCGGCAGCGTATTGACTTGGGTCGGAACAAATCGACTCTCGAAATGAGTTGGTCGGAATGAATCGTCTCTCGAAACAAGGCGACATCGGGTGCGATTGGGTCGGCTTAAACTGGCTTTCAGAATAACTTAGGTAGATACTTGGACTCTTGGAGAGCCTAATGTTTATAAATTGCCGTTTTGGCGATTTCATATATTAAATTATATATATATCAAGTTACGAAGTCGAAAGTTGTAACAATTAAGATGTGATATAGTGATATACTAGTATTGTGATTGAGACATTGAGTCATTGTGAATTTTGTGATAATACATTGATACTTATATAGTTATATTACTAAATTAAAAAGTTACTAAACTAAGACTTATAGTTTGTATAATTATATTATTGGCTATTACCCGTCGGGTTATTCATGATTGAATATTTGCATAATTGCATTATTACATACACATTAAAGATTCAAAGTTATTGAATTTGATCATTAAAAAATAATGATCAAAATATCAAATATTCGGATATCAATCATCAACTGAATGAATGATCACATAAATAATACTTAGACTTGGTACTACTAGTTTGGAATTTGGATTTGTCATTTGTGACAACTAACATGTCTAACAAGCATTCAAGTAACAACCATAAGGGCTAAGGCATACTGCATAAGTCCATACTGATTAATGATTAGAGTCAATAAACTATTAAACTTAAGCATTTAGTTAGTTAGTGACTTACTCACTCTCACCGAGTCACTATATAGTAACAAGAAGAGTTAAAAGATGAGTTGAATTAAAGAATTAGAAATTAAGAAATGAAAATATGAGATTAAAATATTAGATATAATAAGTTAATGATATTAATATGTAGAGTTGAAGACCAAAGTATGATCATACGAAGATGGAGACACAAAGTGATGAAGTTATTATGTTGTCATTAATATGTTATCAGGTTGACATTAATGAAACTATGAAAGCATCATAATTATAAAATTGTTCGGCTTTCATTGTTCATGGAACAAGTAACAATGATCAACGTTAATCGAATATGAAGATGATAACTGTGATCAAGATGATACATAATCGTATCAGTAGAGGATGAAACTATGAAAGTAGATCATAGTTAATACCAATTATATAAGTGGAGGATTAAGATCATTGATGTTTCGGTTGTTGATCTTAAAATATAGTAAAATAGGAGGCGATCTCATTAAACGATCCATATTTGTAAAACCACATTACGCTGTTACGGTTACTTATCTTACAAAACAGGGCTCGATGTTTTTACACGATCCACAATAACCAAAGCATCATTAGATTAGATTGATCGACTTTCATTAAGTTAAGGTTCACATAAATCAAATGATAATAAGATTAATTGTCTTGGACAATTGACAATAATCGAAATTCAAAATCTTCAAAAGATTGATCGTCGTTCATCCTTCATGTTATGGGGTTCTTTATACAAGATAAGGCTCGATCGTCGATGTTATTACACGGTTAACAATAATCGAAGCATCATTAGATTGATTGACTAAGATCGTTGATGTTTTAGTTGTTCATCTTAAAAGATACTAAGATAGTAACATAGAATTTTCCCCGTCTCTTTGAGTTGCTATACGTATCTTCGTTCGTATTGGTATTACGGTAATTATGCTATTTAAAGTTCATTCATAATCATCTTTACATGAATTAACTTGTTTAAAATTAAAAATACTAATTAATCTTCTAAAGTTTATAATTTTTATTAATTGTAATATAATAATAGTTTAGGAAATTAAGTAGATTACTTTTTTTTTTTTGAAAGAGAATTTAAGTAGATTACTAATTGCTAAACAAATCAATACTAGAAGTCTAGATTAGAAGTCTAGAATTATAAATTTAGAAATTAGAAAATAGAATACTTAAGTTAACCTTAACCATTGATTTGAGAAAGATAAAATCCAACTATTGATATTTTGAAATCCATGTGCTTGGTCACTCTTAATATTCATTGGTCAAAAAAATAAATCAAGGATCATGAATTGAGATAATCAATATCAAATCTGATCCCTTCATTTCTTTAGTCTCTAAAATCTAAAATATTAGAACCCTCTAGAGTCTTCACTCTGAAATCTCAGCCATTCAATGGTTCAGATTAAGTGATTAACCCTAAAATCTAACCATAAAATTCCCTAATATATAAACCCCCTTTTTAATCCCCCCTTATTTCGCCTCTTTCTGAACCTAATATTAGTTTCTCTCTTCTCTCATTCTCTCTCAGTCCTCACTCCTCACTAGTTACTCCTCAAATCTGTCTCATTTTCCGATCCCTATAAAATCCTAAAATTCTCAACCCTTTTCTCATTTTTTCCGATCAAATTAAAACCCTAAAATTCCCATTTTTTATCTCAAATTTTCAATCAAAACCTTAAAATTAATGGTTTTTCTCTCATTTTTTACGATATAAACGACAAAACCCTAATATTTTCAGCCCCTCTCTCTATGGAATTCTCACTCTCTCAAAAAACTTAAAATATGAAGGAAACGCTAATTTTTTCATATCTATCTCATTTGCGCGTTGTAGTGTTAGAAAATACTATTTTTGGTGAAGATTTGAAGAAAAAGGCAAGGAACTGATGAAAGAGGCGACGATCTGAAGAAAAAAGACGTGGATCTGAAGAAAAAAGGTAACAAATTGAAGATTTGGGGGAAAAAAGCAAATATTTATTTTTAAAAAATGCAATGTCACAACTAGGTAAGTCTTCTAATTTTCATTTTTTTAGAAATAGGTGAAGATCTGCTTGATTGTGATTGTGGGTTATGTGCTGGTCTAGATTTGCAGACCTACTAGAATTTCAAGTTTTTTATTTTTATTTTTTTGTCATATGTCATATCTGAAATCTTAGAGTTTATGCTAAAAAATTTATGCATGATTTATTTAGTTTTTTAAATTTTAATATATGTTTATTTTGTGAATTGAAATTATGTGTTCGTTATAATTATATTTATTTTGCGATCTGAAATTATGTGTTCGTCTTTAATTATCTTGCATATTAGTTTTTAATTATCTTGTATATAATTATGAATTATCTTGTATATTAGTTTTTAATAATTTAATTATGAATTATGTGCTTAAGTTTTTGGGTTTGTGTTAGGGTTTTATGTTTGGGTTGGTATTCAGGTTTTCTGTATGGGTTTTGTTTATAGGTTTGTGTTCGTATTATATTTGTTGTTAGGGTTTTATTTGTTGTATATGGATTTGTATTTGTATTTGTTTTTTTGGGTTTTGTTTTTCTGGGTTGGTGTTTTTAGGTTTGTGTTCTAGGTTTGTGTTTCTGGACTTGTGTTCTAGGTTTGTGTTTTTGGGCTTGTGTTTCTAGGCTGGTGTTCTAGGTTTGTGTTTTGGACTTGTATTTCTGGGCTGGTGTTCTGGGTTCATGTCTCTGGGCTTGTGTTTAGTGTTTGTGTTTAGGGTGTAGGGCGTAGGTTATTGCTTAAGGTTAATGTTTAGGGTTCAATCCTAAACCCTAACCCTAACCCTAAACCCTAAACCCTAAACCATAAACTCTAACCCTAACCCTAACCCTAACCCTAACCCTGATGTAGTAGCCTATATTTTTAAGCAACTATCATTAGCTTATTAAATTTTTATATTGTATTAGTTTAATTTCGTTTTGAAATTATTTTATTAAACATGGACTAGTATTTTATTATATCTGAGTTGTTTATTCATTGGCTTTTGAGAAGAAGAAAAAAAGAAAAGCAAATTTATCCATTAACTCCATTTCCTTTCTCTTCCTTCGTGTCACTTGGAGGGAATGACACCCATTTGCTTTCTTGTCAAAATTCCAAGGTTCACCACACAAATTAGGCTCCAATTCTTAGAGATCACAATCTTGAAGATTTTGGTATCAAATTTACCAAAAAGAAAACAAAACACAAAATGAAGAACCAAGGAAGAACTCTTAAGTTTTCTCTCTTCTATGTTTTCGTCAATTTGTTGCTGCAATTTTCTCCAACATGAGATCCAATTTTTTCTTTGTTTCTTCATCAAAGTTGTAGATCTTTTTGAGTTATTAAATTTAGGGAAATTCCCACTGGTAACCCTGTACTATGGAACAATTGCAATGGTAAACCGTTTTTCTTTTGAGTTTCAAAAATAACCCTATACTTAGTAATATTATACAACTGTGACATTAATGATGGTTTAATCGTTACTTCAACCATTAGTAATATTAGATTTTTCTTCACTATGATGAAGTATTGAAGAACATTTTATTTGTATTAGTTAACGTTGGTTAATCTGGGTTAGGTAAACCAATAATACTAATGGTTGAAGTAACGATTAAACCATCATTAATGTCACAGTTGTATAATGTTACTAAGTATAGGGTTACTTTTGAAACTCAAAAGAAAAACGGTTTACCATTGCAATTGTTCCACAGTACAGGGTTACAAGTGGGAATTTCTCTTAAATTTAAGCGCAAAAATTTCTTCAATCGGAGTTTGGAGCTATGAGTTATGGCCTTTGCAAGTTTGGTGTTGCTGCTGTACTTTTTATGCGTTGCTGCTGTGTATATATTCTTTCGTGCTACAATGCTGCTGTGTGTGTGTGTGATTGATGCATAGTTGTTGTTGGTGCTTGCAACCATCATCTCCTTCATCTCTTTTATGGAGGTATAAGTTATAAGCTTTATTCCTCTTTTTATGTGATTCCAAGATTCAAGTCCCTGTGCAAATGGATTTTATTTTGTGATTTTATAAATAAATTCAGTTTTGAATCTTGTTATAGGTTATATCTATTTGTGGTAGGTTGTTGAAGTTAAAAATTGAATCTTTCTCCTTGTTTTGAAGGTTGTAATCTAAGTTTTAATTTTTTCCAAAGTAGTTGTGGGCTAAGCTTAATTTTGATATGTTACACTGGGTTCCAAAGCTTTCAAAATCAGATTATGTATTTGTCCAATTCCATTATATTATGAAATTATATAAGGACTAATGGGTTTGTATATGTATGGTGATTGTTGGAGTTTGTGAATGCATACTAATTAGTGAACAATTGAATTGGGTTTGGATTGCACTCCTTGAAAGTTCATAGAGCTGAAAAATATTATTTGTTGTAGTTTTATTATGGGTTGATGAGGCTAGTTTCCGAATAGCTATTAATTATTGTATTTTTGTTGAGTTGTATTATGATATCGATTTGTGGAACTCGAAGAAATTATAGAAGCTTTAAAGTTATGAGTTATTGGATATGGAGCTTAAGAAAATATTTTGCAATAACATTTATGTTCAGCAAAATCTATTTCAATGCCCGTGTACGCGTTATATTGAATATCTTATACTGTTTATAGTCATGGCCATGGTTATAGATGCACTTAATGTGTGGATTTGTAGAATATGATTTTGTTATGTTATTGGAAGTGTTTGAAAATATTTGTGTTTCTTGGAATATGATTTGAGTATGATAATGAGAAAATAATTTCTTAATTGTTTAGCTAGCTTAGCTTATGAACTGAAATGAAAGTGGGCAAGGTACAGGTGGAGAAAAATGATCAAGATCTAAGTTCAGTTAAACCAGAAAAGGTCGAAAATTATGTTCTGTTATTTTATAAGCATGTACTTGCTAGCGTTTTGTGTTAAGTGATTGAGTTGTGCCATCGTTATATTCAAAAGATGAATTCTTTTCCAAACAATTACCAAGCTTGAGTATTGTAGGGAAAACGTTCGCGAATAAAATTATTTTGACGGGCAGAAGTAAAGTTACCGAATTTTTCACTCATTTTAGTTTTGTTTTTGTTTTGTATATTCTGCTGTAGTTTGCAGGTGTATGTCGGAGGCTTGATGTGGAGCGAAAGAGAGAGTTGGTTATGAAGTTGTAATTAGATTAATGATTAAGATGTTGTATCTAGAAGTATTCAAGTATTTATTTAAGTATAAAATATTCTTTGTTTGGGAATCGAGTAAAGTATTTTGTAGTATGATATTCGGTTTGAGGCTGTTATGTTGTGGGCCCTGACCCACAGATCTAGGATCGTATGAAAACGTTTTGTCTCAGCTGCGAGTAAATGTAACTCGAGATTTATGAATGATAATTGAGATTCGTGAATGTTAAGTGTGATTTGCTAGCAGCTCAGAAGTGTGGGCTGTTACACCTAACCCTAACCTAATCCTATACAAACCCTAATCCTATCCTAACCTTAACCCTTAACCTTAAACCCTAACCTTAAACCCTAACCCTAACCCTAACCCTAACCCTAACCCTAACTCTAACCCTAACCCTAACCCTAACCCTAACCTTAACCTTAACCCTAACCCTAACCCTAACCCTAACCTTAACCCTAACCCTAACCTTAGAGGCCTAGACTCTGCCCTATTTAAACTTTGAAATATTTATTTTTTAGTTGATCAATTGACATTGGACTCCATTATTGGGCCTAATTCCCTTTCTCTTGAGGAGGAAACCATTTCTTCCCAAACCCATGACCTTGTCCTGTTTGGGAGGCGTACTGCCAATGCTTGGCAGCACTTTCACTTGTTTAAGAAGGAAGATGGTAAGATATTTTCTACATATAAGCATTGTAATGCTAAGACTTATCGTGCTGAGGGAGCCCAAGGTACTAATAACCAAAATAAACATTTAGAAAAGTGTGAAGCTTACTTTAAAATAAAAGCTGCTCAACCTGGGGGGCATTATGATAGAAAAACTTTATGTCGTATGTTTGTTGAATCTATTATGTGTCATGCATATCCATTGTTGATGGTTGAGCATACTAAGTATATGGGTTTCTTACTTGAATCATAATGTGAAGCATATTTATAGGAATAATATGCTTAAGCATTGCATTAATTAGTTTGCTGCTCTTAAAGCTCAATTAAAGACAATTATAGATAATTTAGAAGGAAAAGTGTGTTGTACATGTGATTTGTGGTCTTCACTTAATAATGTTAGTTTTACTGTTTTGACTGCTCATTATGTTGATAACTCTTGGATGTTGCGTTCTAAAATTCTTGTTTTAGACATTTTCCTGGGTCCCACACTGGTAAGGAGTTGGGTAAGTTCACTCTTGATTTGTTTAATGAGTGGAATATTAGAGATAAAGTGTTTTCTTTGACTTGTGATGAAGTTACCGCTAATGATGTTATGATTCAAGAGATGGTTAAGGACTTGAATAAAATTAATCTGTTGCCTTGTTATGGTAAGTTTTTTCATGTTAGACGTTCTCCCCATATATTAAATCTAATTGTCCAAGATGGTTTTAAATTTATGGATAAAACTATTTTGAAGTTGCAACAAGTTGTTACATATGTTGCTTATTCAAACACTAGGAAAGAGAGGTTTGATGATTGTGTTAAGTATGTGAATACTGGTATTTCTGGTTCATTGATTGGTGATGTTCGTACTCGTTGGAATTCTACCTATCTTATGCTCCGTAGGTGTTTGGAAACTAGGGAGGTTATAGATAGGTGTTGTTTACTTGAGCATGGTTTAGATATTTATGCAAAATTTAACAAGTATTGGGAGAATTATTCTTTGATTCTTACTATTGCTATCATGCTTAATCTTCGTTACAAAAAAACTTTGCTCATGAGTTGTATGCTACTATTAATTTGCCACAAGATCTTGATCGTAAAGTTAATAAAGAGGTTGTTAATGCCTTTCCTGAGTTGTATACGCGCTATGTAGTGTTTATTCTCATTTACAACTTCAACCCTATTCCACTACATATTTTATGACTACCGGTTTCGATTCCTCCACTCCAAGTTTTGCAAGGTCGATTGCCCATCCTTTTAAGAAGGCCAGCCTTTGGAAAGGTTGGCTACTTTGTGTATCATTTGATTGATTCATGATTACTTTACAGTTTGTGATTGTTAATAGTTTTGTGATACTTTTTTATTTTGTACTTTTTTACTTGCTGTTTTTTAGAGTTTTGGTGCCAATGTTGCTGCTAGTAAGGGTATTGATAATGATATGGAATCATATTTCAGTGCCCCTCATGCTCCAGCTGACCAAGATAATCACTTTGATGTTTTGGCCTATTGAAAAACCCATGTGGGAGTTTATCCTATTTTATCTCGGAGAGCTAGAGATGTGTTGGCTAATTAAATTTGTGGTCTTCGAGTCTTCATTTAGTATGGGGGGAGGGGCAGAATTTTAACAACATATCGCACGCGTTTGCTGGCCAAAAATGTTGAGGTTCTTGTGACTCGCCAAAAATGGATTTTTGGTTATTTTAAAGTTGAGGATGAGGAGTCTCTTGATGTCAATGATACCCAGCCAACTTTTATTGATTATGATTCAAATCCATAATTTGGGCTGTTGTTGTGTTGTTGATGGTTGTTAATCTGGCCTTGTGGCCTATTATAAATGTTTGATGGTTGTTGTGTTCTAAGTTTGTGTTGTGTTCTGGGTTTGTGTTTGTTTATAGGTTTGTGTTTGTGGGTTGGTTGTGTCTGGGGTCTATTTGTGTTCGAGGTTTGTTTGTGTTTGGGGTTTATTTGTTTGATGGGTTTGGTTTGTTGTGTTCTGGGTTGGGTTTATTGTGTTATGGGTTTGTGTTTTGGGTTGTGAGTTTGTGGGTTCAGGGTTTAGGGTTAGGGATAAGAGTTTTACCCTAATTCTTAAATCCTAAACCCAAACCCTAAATATAAATCCAAACCCTAACCTAAACTCCTAAACCCAAACCTTAGACCCAAACCCTAAAATCATAAACCCTAAATAGAATTATTGGGTTTGGTTTAGTTGTTTTATATCCTTTTGCATAATAAATGTCCCTTGTACAAATATCATTTGTTGTTGACTTGCTTGTAACTCTTTTTGGCTATATTTTACTTTATGCACATGTTTTGCGCTGAGTGTCACAATGCATCTCTATATTTTTTTTGTCTAATTGAACATAATGTGCACTTGATTGGTAAGATTGGCTTTGGTATTATTAATGCTAGTGTCTTTTTTGCTGGCTTTCTTGTGTTGTGAAGTTGTGTTGTCAATTAGATTCGAGATGATGAGGTTAAATTTTTATCTGAGAGCCACAATTATTTTGGTGTTCCAGTTTGTTCTTTCTCTTGTCTTTCTCCTTTACATCCGACTGAATTGATTTCATCATGTTTTAAGTAGAAGCTGAAAGAAAAGGGTGGGACGACTTTGGGATGGCTAAATGTGGTTGTTTGGTTTTGTTAATAAAATGTCCCTTATGCAAAAGATGATTGGTTGTTTGCGACTGCTTGTGGCTACATTTTACTTTACACACATGTTTTGCACTAAGTGTCATGATATGGAGCTACCTTTCTTTTATTTTATTGATTGGTAAAATTGATTTTGGTATTATTTTAAAAGACAAACAATTGTGGATGCTCATGTCACTTTTGCTGGCTTTCTTGTGTTGTGAAGGTGTGTTGTCAATTAGAGTCGAGTGCTCGACGATGAGGTCAAGTTGTGTACATGAGAGCTACTAATGATTTTAAAAGTAAATTTAATTAATTTTTTTATCTTTGCAATATTTACTTGTTTATTGACACTTATAAACTGTTTTATGTTTTTCATTGGGAGTTTTTTTTGGTGTTTTCTACCATATGTTATTGTTGCTGCTGTTGTTGGTCTGTTGGTGCTGCTAGTAGTGCTCTGTTGCTTCTGCTGGTGGTGGTGGCCTTGTTGCTGGCTTGCTGCTGCTGGTGGTGGTAGTCTGTTCTTAATAATTAGAGTATTAGGCATTTACAATTTAGACTTTAGTGACTCATTTTGATATTTAAATTATTCATTTGTAAGTACTTGATATTTTGTAAACATTAAAGTATATGAATACAAGAGTTTTCTATTTTTCCTAATTTACTTGTCTTATTTTCTCCAATATCCAAATGCAACTTAGTTGTTTCTTTCTCTTTCTTCCTTTTATCCCTTCAAATACAATATATTTTTAAGTTCCACTATCAAGGTAAACCATAAACGTAAACTCCAAAATCAAACATGCAAAGTTGCAAAAGTAGTTCCTATGTTCTTGAGTAGTAAATAAGATTTGCTTTGCATAGTTCAAAACATCAAAGCATCAACTTCAAACTATAAACAAAGTTGCAAACAACCCAAATTCTTACGATGACTGAATTATAATATTAAATGCCATTAAATGCTACTACTTCACTAATAATATTAATATAGAATATAATTATCAAAGAGACAAAGATTAAATATTTTGGCATTTTAACCTACAACTTGTCTATTATCAGATCTCAATTTAAAAACATAAAAGATAAGTCAATGGGAAAAAAGTCTAATTATACAAAATAAAAATATAACATGGTGAAGATGGGTCAGGTGGTAACTGGGTTGGGGGGTGATAATTGGGTCGGTGGTAACTAGGTTGATTGGGTCACAACTGGGTCGGGTGATAACTGGGTTAGGTCACAAGTGGTTAGGGTGATAACTAGGTGGGTTTAAGTGGGTCATTGGCGGGTGAAGTTGGGTGCGGGTTAGTTTTGGGTCGGAAACAGGTTAGGTCCCGGTCGTTGTTCACGAGTGCAACTGGGCACGGGTCCAACCTGGATTGGCCCAGTTTAGATTGGGTTACCAAATTTACGGGTTCAACTGAGCACGAGTGGACGCTGGGTTGGAATGGGACGACTTTTCAACCAACCACTCTCGGCTCAAAACAGGTTGGGTCTGGTGTCGCATGCGAGTTCATCAGTGGATCGGCCCAGTTTTTGACACCTAGTAAAAATAAGAGTTTTGGTACAACATGATCATGTACTCGGATTAGTTTTGGAACCTATATCATGCTTAGATGTTTGATAGTTCTTAGCCAAGATTGTTTGCGATGAAATATCATGATTCTGTGATTGTTGTGTGGAAGTATGTGGTTATTGTAGTTATTATATGTTTGTATGAAGTGTTTATACAAGCATGTAAAGGGAGTTTGATTAATCATGTTTTATTTATTACTTATGGTTGGTAAAGGTAGTTATTGGATTTAGTTACGTGTTGTAGGCATGTGATTTTCATGTTTTTGTCGAACATTAATTACTGATGTTTTGGTTTGAAATAGAGTCACCAATTAAATTTCAGGAAAAATAATCAATAAAACCAAAAAAAAAAGATATTTGAGTTTGGGTAAATTTGCTTACTTATTTAATGAAATGCACCTTGCGCACCACCCACCACCCACCATGTGCAGCCGTGACCTCCACCATCACCACTACCATTCTCTTCTCTTCTCTTCTCCACCATTTGAGTGGTTTAGGGTGTGGAGCTCCTCCACCACTACGCAACGCCACCACCCACAAGCGGCAGCAAGATTAAGTATGAATTAATTTTGTTTTTAAGTTACTTTTATTTTTTTTAATTGAATTACATGATTAATGTGCAATGTGGGTTTTGTTAATTGTAGGAAGAAGAGGCTAAGGAAGGCAAATAAAGTTCCAACTATCTCTTCTCTCTTCATTGCTCGTCGTTGGTGTTAAGAGGTAACTAGTTTAATTTCGTTGTCTTTTTTGTTTGATTTAATTTGTTAATGAGACAAAGTTGTCATGTGCTTCAAATTGATAAGTTATGATAATTTATTGATGTATATATGTATTTTTTATAATGTTATGTATATTTCTTGATATGAGATTGTATGAAAACGCAATGTAATTTAGCTATGAAATCTACAAGTTGTTTGAATCATCATCATATGCCTAGATACCCGTTCAAGACTTACTCATTAGGAGTAAGTCTTGAATAGTCCCCGGTTTGGGATGTTCTTGGACGTTTGATCTCACTTAGGTGGTGAATGTGTTCTTCTTTTCAATCTGAGGAAATTCTTGGCTTATGTTTCTCTACATTGTTCTCTGGGTACATATGTAGATAAGCAATTATCTACATTGTATACTTGGAGAACTGTAGGGTAATGCTTCCGGATTTTCCTTAGAATTGAAAAGTTGGCATATATTCACTAGTGAGATTAGACGTCCAAGGATGGGTTAGGTTGGAGTGATAAGGACCTTCGGCTGCATGCATACAATTGAACATAGTACTATCTTAGCTTACTGTATACGTGTGTGATTTGAATATGTGAGTGTATGTACTTAATAATGATTGATGCATTATAATGAATGGTTGTGTTTAATTATTAGAGGTGGTCTTTCTTGAATGAGATGGATCGTACTTGGATGTATGGTAGTCGTGAATCGATTGAGTTTGTGAAGGGGTCTGGAATTTGTAAATGCATTAGAATATCAAACATCCTCTGGAGCAGTCGACTTTTATTGTCCTTGTTGTGATTGTAGAAATGTGAGCAAGGTTAGTAGTATACATGTGGTTAGGGAGCATGTCTTTCGCCGTGGGTTTAGGCCTCAATACCACAGTATGGGTTTGGCATGGTGAGCAGGGGAGGTATATAGGAAGCTCTGAGTAAAGAATGATGTATGTGAAGAAAAAGAAGGATGATGAGTTAGGGGATGAGAATTTGGATGATGAATTTGGAGATGACGATAGGGATCGGTAGACGAGATGATACACGAGGTTGAAGATCAGTCGTGTAGACGACCTCGTATTTTTGAGTTATGTCTCAGGCTGCTGAAAAGCCGTTGTATCCAGGTTGTACAAAGACACCAAACTTTCCGCGGTGGTAACACTGTTCAACATTAAGTCGAACGCTGGTTGGACGGACTCTAGTTTCACATCGTTGTTGGAAGTTTTAGCTGAGATGCTCCCTGATGGAAATGAACTGCCAAAGTCGTACTATTATGCGAAGAAGCTGATGTGTCCTTTGGTTTTAGAGTACAAGCGGATACATGCTTGTCCTAAAGATTGTGTGCTTTATCGTAATGAGTATGAGCATTTACATGAGTGTCAAGTTGTGGATTGTCGAGGTACAAGCGTGAAGGAGCTGGAGGTAGTGAAGGACCACCAGCTAAGGTGTTGTGGTATCTACCCATAATACCTAGATTTAAGCGCATGTTCTCAATTAAAGGAGATGCGAAGAATTTAAGGTGGCATGCAGATCGTAGGAAGAAAACGGTCTGCTCAAGCATCCGGCTGATTCGCCTGAGTGGAAAACTATCAACAGGGTGCATAAGTCATTTGGTAATGAGGATAGGAATCTGAGGCTTGGATTATGTACGGATGGCATGAACCCTTTTGGCAATCTCAGTTCGCAGCATAGTACATGGCCAGTAGTTTTAGTGGTTTATAACTTGCCTCCTTGGTTTGCATGAAACGCAAGTACATGATGCTGTCGCTTCTTATCGGGGCCCAAACAACCAGGAAATGATATAGATGTATACCTCCAGCCGCTTGTTGAAGATTTACAGAAGATGTGGAACGAAGGAGTGTTAGTATTTGATGCATATGCTAATGAGATGTTCACTCTGCGTGCCATGATTTTTTGTACTATGAACGATTATCTTTTACTAATGAGATGTCCGCCTCGGGTTGAGAAAGGTGCATGGTGATCAATACACTACAATGACAAAATCCAGTGCAAGTAGTGTGAATTCGGCAGCTTCAGTAGATGTGGAGGCTATGAAAGCTGCAATTCGGGAGGAGCTCAGAGAGGAGATGACACAGAATTTCAACGCCATTTTGGCGCAGATGGGTTTACCAACTTTTGGTGTTATTACACCTACGTAGCCTGATCCAGTTCCGGAGTTGACGGTAATCACTTAATCCCTTTGTTTTGTTAGACAACTATTGTTCTTAAACGCATGAAATTCTTACTAGATAATATGTTGTTTCATAGACTAACTATAAATAGAGTTTTTTTTTTTAAAGGAAGAGACACCATGTGAGCTATTAGCTCGAGGAGATGGTCATGCTAGTTTCATTCTCGTTGCTTATGGCACTGCACAACCCCCTAGTGACCGAGTACGATTGCACAACCAGTCAGTGGATGATATTCACTATGTGGTCAGCGTTTCAGAGATTGTGGCCGGTTTCGAAGAATTGCCTCTTCCGCTGCCGAAGCCAGAAGTTGGTCTACATTCAGTGACTGTTGCCCTTGGCAGTTATGTTCTATGGCCGCGTGCATTGGTGCGGTTTTAAGATGAGGTACAATAATTAACATATATAACATACATATATATATATATTGTTTTCCTTTATAGTTCCTATGATTGTCAGTAATATCTTTTAATTTAACTAATTACTAGGTTTCGGGGAAGGCCGACAGGAAGGGAAAGAAGGCATGTTCACCTCAGGAAGGCCGACGTGATGAAGGTGAATGAAATGTGGAGAAAGAAAAGGTTTCTATGGCAAAGTATCCACTCATTACGGAGATGGAGGTGGTGCAAGGCCTTAGTTCTCCATGCTTTTGGTTACATGAGTGCGCTAGCGATGTAGCCGATGATGCAATCATTGAGATTCATTTGTCGCACCAACAATTCCATTACTTTGAGGATTCATCGACCTTCATTTCTAAGCTTGATATTAAAGAATTCTTATGTGGGATAGAGTTGAATGTTTCCGTGATACAAACATTCATGAGGTAATACTTTAGTATATATATTTATAAACATATGCCTTAAGTAGTTTTCAATTCAACTTCCATAATAAGTAAGTTTTCTTTTAATCAATATGATTTCTCATGTTATTATACAATGAATTGATTGCATCCAGTGAGCCAATATTTGGTTGGTTATGTCCAAGCATAGTACGAGATGCTAGTTGCTTACAAAACAAAAACGAATTGAAAGAGTATCTCGGTTCATCTTTGAAAGCATCTTCTCGTCTTGGATATAAGATCATTCTTGTTCCTTTTATTGAAACGCATGCTTCTTAAACTCACTTTACTTTTATTATTCGATAATTAAATTGACCTATTAGTTGTTCTACGATTAATAATAACTATATTTTATTGTTGTAGGGCTCATTGGACACTGTTTGCGATATGTTTGTCACGTAACGAAGTCTACCACTTTGATTCTTCGCGTAAACGACCACCACGATCCTTACTAATCAAATCATTGTTAAATAGGTAGCCTAATCAAAACTCAATATATGCGCACTTATTAATATTAATATACATCTAATCTTATAATAATGTATTGATGTAGTGTGATGAAGGATGCTAGTGCAACAGGACTTCGAGCATCAAAATCTCCTGTTTGGAATTCAGTCGAGGTAACATGACTAATTTTTTTGTCCTTATATAGAAACACATAATACACATCTAACATGAATGTCATTTATTGCATCCTTTGGTGAACATTTAGTGTCCGCAACAACAAGATGGACTTGCATGTGGGTATTACGTCATGAGGTACATGTTCGATATCGTCAACCGTTGCACTAAAGTTGATGATCTTCAAAAGGTATGTAACTTATTAGTATATGTTAGTTTTTACCTATTTTTTCCTTTTACGCTTCCAAACCGTATTTCTTGATTCATTTAACCCCAAATTCATTTTGAACATGATTATATGAGGCATAATGTAACTATTGTGTAGATTTTTAGGTTTGCAATTGTTTTTTATTGCATTTCGGGGACGAAAAGGACAATTTAGGCCTATTTTTGCTTTTTCGCTCCCAAATCTTACTTATCGAGTCATTTATCCCCAAATTCTCTTTGAACATGTTTATATGAGGTATAATGTAACTATTGTGTAGAGTTATAGGCTTGCATTTGTTGCATATTGGGAACAAAAAGGTCAAATTAGGCCTATTTTCGCCTTTTCGCTCCTAAATCGTACTTATCGAGTCATTTACCCCAAATTTTCTTTGAAGATGATTATATGAGGTATAATGTAACTATTGTTTAGATTATTAGGCTTGCATTTGTTGTTGGTTGTATATCGGGAACATAAATGTGATTTTAAGCCTATTTATGCCTTTTTGCGTCCAATTCATATTTCTCGAGTCATTTAACTCCATTTTCTTTTTGAATATGATAAAATGAGATATAATATAACTAGAGAAATATGATAAAATGAGATATAATATAACTAGTGTGTAGATTTTTAGGCTTGCATTTGTTTTTGATTGAATTTCGGGAAGGTATATGTCATTTTTAGAACAACTAATTAACTACGGTAAATGATTGAATTCTTATATTATGTGTTTATTCCTTACTTGGTTGTTTTGCAAGGTTTATAAGAATAACACACCAAGTTTGAAGGCCTTCACCAAAGAAAAAATAGATGAAGTTCGGGATAAGTTGGCGTCCCACATTACCGATGATAAATTATGATACATTTTAGCCCGAATCTACTAGTTTGTATCAATTCTATGTACACTTTTTACATTATTAAATATATATTTGAAGTTAATTATTACTTTTTTCCACTTGTCATATATTATTGCATTTTCATCGGTTTTTTTTTTGTGTCGAAGGGAGGTTTTGGGTGGGGGTGGGGTGGTGGGGGCTGCTGGTGGGGGGTTGGCAGAGGGTGGGCTGGAGATGGGGGTGCAGGGCTGGTGGCAGGGGTGTGGCTGGCTGGCAGAGGGTGGGCTGGGGATGGGGGTGCATGGCTAGTGGCAGGCTGGCATAGGGTGGGCTGGGGATGGGGGTGTAGGGCTGGTGGCAGGGGTGTCGCATTCTGGTAGGGGGTGTGCAGCGGTGGAAAAGGCTTCTAGGTGTGGGTAGGCTAGCAGGGGGGTGTGCAGGGGTGGGCAGGCTGGCAGAAGGGGGGTGTGCAGGGGTCGGCAGGGTATGGGGGTGGGAAGGGCTAGGTGTGGTGGGCAAGGGGTGGGCTGGGGTGGGCAGGGGCTATGGGGGGATCAGATATAATTTTTTTTTTTAAAAAATTAAAACACGAAGGGCTGCGGTTTTTATCCTAAAACACAGCCCTTCTAACCTTAAAGGGTTGCGTTTTAGGATAAAAACCGCATCCCTTCACAGTAAGAAGGGCTGCGGTTTTTTAAACACAACCCTTCTATTCGAAAGGGCTATTGAAGCCTCTTAACTAAAAGGGCTGCATCTTTTACGAAAAACGCAGCCCTTCATATTTCAAAAGGGGTTTTTAGTTAAAAAACGCAGCCCTTTTAAGCATGAAGGGCTGCGTTTGTTGTTAAAACCGCAACCCTTCGAACCGCAGCCCTTCCTTTACAGTGAAGGGCTGCTGTCAAAATACGCAGCCCTAAGGGCCTTTTTAACCGCAACGTACCCTTCCTTATTTTTTCACTAGTGCACATAGATTGATTAACTGCAGAAATTGACAAGTAGTTAAATGATGGGTTTTATTTAACACATAAGACCTTATTTTGATGATCACATAATTAAATCACAAGATTAATAGTTACTTAGATCAGTTGTCCAAACTATCTTATTAGGGAAGTTAAAACAGTATAGGTCGGATTTAGCAAACAATAATATGTTGGTGATCAGGCAATTGCAATAAAAAACATAATAGATATTTAAAGATGAAAATCATTGAAATAATTAGAAGAAGTGAAATTAGAAAGATTGCAAAAAATATTTCCCAGATTGCATCTTTGATGAATTTAATCCGTACATCATGAAAATGTAATTCTTAGTATAAAAGGAACTAAAGTGAAATTGGCTTTCAAGATTTATACCTTTGTCTCCTAGGCTTGACTGTAAAAATGTTGGAGGAATAAATCTTTAGCCTTGAGAAATTGAGTTGTTGAATGAATATTTAGAGAAACAAGAATGAAAATTCTCGAGGTTATATGTGCTTGAATGTATTTAGAATTGTTTTGAGATAGTTTTTTTTTTTTACATATGTTGAAGTATATATAAAGGTCCGTGCGAAAATACGAGTAAAATCGGGGTATTTATAGTGAAAATATGATTAAGATTCGTCACATAGAAGCTGCGGATGAAAAACAAAGCTTGCACTCCAGGCAAGCTCGATGCGCCTAACGCACATATTTTACACACCACACAACAACCATGTGTCAGATTCAAGATCATCGCCCCTAGCACAGTACCCATCGTGCTACAAATTTTTGCTTTTTTTTTTTGCCGAAGTACAATTTTGATCTTTAATAACCGTTTTGACTTATCTTTTATCGATAGTTATCATTGAATAACGGATGTAAATCAGATGGCCTGATCTTATGAAAATAATATATTATCATGAAGAATTGATTGGGCTTGTAATTGTGCTTTATTTTAAAGTGAAATTTAAAATATATTTTGGACTTAAAAAGGGTTTTGGGCAAGGCTATTTGATAGCTCCTCTTCAGTGCAGACGAAGTAGGACAATAATATGTTTATCATTGGGTGCTAAAAGGGGAGACATATATATGTATACAGAAGCTCCCACTTTAACTGAAGTTGACAAACTAAAAGTCAAAATATTACTTATCGGGATGGAGAATAGTTTTGGGATGTTATGCAATCTAGAATCGGTCTATATATTGCCAAGTTATACAAAACAATGTTAGCCTGCAAGAGATTTGGTACAAGCAATTTGATTAGCCTACAAAAGAATAAGTTAGCATATAGGTGCAAACAACTCATAAATTCACACAAAGCATCAAATAATACAATGATGATACAATGCATGAAAATGTAATGATGCAAGCTTAGACTCTATAAGTATGCCTGAGACGTTATCCATATCAGGATTATGCAAAGCTATGAGAGATAGATTGATGGAAATAGATTGATTTACTGAAAATCGAAGTACGCATGTGAGTGATTACAACTCTTTGGGAGTTTGATTTGGAGGAACGAATATACCACCATAAATGTGAGAATCTCCTACTTTGCCAAATCTTGACTCAAATTAGGCACCATGAGCGTATATTAGAAGATAATCGACTTGAATTGAGCATTTAGAGCTTAGACTAAAAGACGCTTGATCTAGATTGAGGCAAAGTTGACACGTATGTGGAGTCACAAATGAGTCATAAGTCCTTTCTTTAATGGTCATTTGAAGTTATTGGAAGTTATTTAGATTTCTTGGATGTTTCTTGTTCTTTCTTGATAGTTTTATGCTTTCTTGTTTTAGTTTGTTTTTGAGGTTTTACTTTCTACTTGGAAATGTTTTACATGGTTTGAGATTTAGATTTCTTCAATCAATATTTGTTTAGGCGTATGAAATGATTGATAGGATCCTATTATTTTTAGGAGTCTAATCCCCTTAATCATAAGAGTCTTGTTAGTTATCTACATTGATTAGGAGTCTTAGAAATCTATCCTAAGATGTCATGTTATATACCTATGCTAACGGATTGATTACTTGTTGTTTTAGCTTAGTTAGGAGTGTTAATGTTTACCTTGTTAAGTAGTTAAGCTTATTAGGACTGAGCTAGGCGTGTAACTTATATATTTTGCTTTATCATCAATAAAGCAGTTTGGAATATATTTAATTATTCGAATGCTATGTATTGAGTATTGGTTGGGAATCAATAACACATAAATTGAGGTTTGTTTGCATCTCCTAATCGAGGTTAGTGAGAGGTTCTCTAGTTGTCGATGGAACAATTAGAGCTTGTCATAGTTAACTCGAATAAAGCTACAATCTTACATTAGAAATCACTTAAAGATTTGAACTTTAGGCCATTTAACGTGAGTTAGGCAATCTAAATTTTTAAGTAGAGTGTTTCTCATATAATCAAGAGGTGCATACACATTAAATGGTATCTAGTGCTAGATAAATTCTTCCTCAAAATTTTCAATTCTTGGGGTGAAGTTTGAATTTCGGAGAGATGAGGAAATTTCGACATCTTCCCGAGCTTTATGGCCTTAATGGTCCAAATTCTTTCTTGAATTAGGAGAGGCACATCACTTGTCTCTTGATCACAAGAGCATGGTTTATTCAGAGCATTTTAATCATGTTATCTTGAGTGTAACACCTCGACAATTCTCTATTTTCTAAAATACCATTTTAATATAAAACTTAGAGAATTATCAAAGCATTATCTCCTGTGTGATAACATATCGGCTTATTCAGAATTTTGCAACAAAAATAGTAATAAATAAACTTTAGAAATGAAACTTAGTCAGCCATAAAGTCAACTAAAAAAGTCAAATCAAAATAAAGTCAAAGTCAACCTCAAAAGTAAAAGTCAACCATAATAGTCAAAGTCAACTATGAAAAGTATAAAGTTAAAGTAAAATGTAAAGTAAACACAAGCTCTCCAAATCCCGAACCCATGATGCATCATCTTCAAACCTATAATGGACGATGCACTATTAATCGCGAGAGATTGCTCACCAAATGGGTGATCTAAAGATCAATAAGGCATACCCATGATCAACACATACAAACAAAGCACGCAATCAACAAAGCTGAGTACTATATAGCAAATAGATAAACAAAATCTAATATGATACTATAATAGCATCGATACTACTTTTACTGAACTAAACTCCACAACTAATAGATTGATTAATTTAGATGGAATAGTCTATGCAACGACCTAGTCGTCTAAACCAAAACCAGTCTTCAATATAGAAGACGAAGTACCGGCGCGACCCCGTACTTTCCTAACCTATGATATCAAGGAACCTTTAAAATAAAAATAGGACACGGTGATCAATTCGGTCCCACGAAAAACCATGTGTTACCACCATGTATTCCAACTCATACTTGTCCAACACTTTAGACGTGCACAAGTATAAAGCAATTCCTATCCATGTTTCACTTTTTATGATTTATAATTTATTCACTTGTTATGACTCACTAGTAGGACAAATAATATAATCATCAAAGAATCAAGAACTTCCATTTTTATCTTAGGATTAGATAAAGTGATCATCAACTTAACAACCCAAGATTACTTCCAACATTTAATCCATAAACATCCTTTAATTTTTTGAATCAAGTCAACAACCAACCAACCTTTGATAGGTATAATAATCAACTTACCAAATAAGACCCTAGTTCCTCATAAAGTAATTAAATAATCCAAAAGGGAACAACATGATTCAATCATGATCCAATACCAACATAAATATTAATCCCTCATGTGAATCAATAAAATAAAGTTACCAAATCCCATATGCACATCAATCTTCCATACAAACATATCAACATCATAATCAACATATTTCACACAACGGCATAAAACATGCAAATCCAATTGAATATGAATCACATAGGAACTTAAACTAGTTCCCTATACATAATACTACATAATTCTCATTCTTAGGACATGATATTAATCCAATCAACACATAGGTTCGTACCTTGTGTAGATAAATCGAGAGGCCATTTTCACAACCTTAAAAGTCACCTTAAGAGAATTCTTCGCCTAAAATAACCAATATAACCACAAATCAATACTCCATAAATTTCCACCAATATTAAAATACTTTAAACCCTTTTTTTTAAAAGTGTTTAAAAACCTTTCCAATCATTAAAACTTAATTATTAAACCTCCTAGTATAGTATTACTACACTAGTTGTTAAAAACCCTTAAAAACTCATACTTTAATCAATAGAACTCTATCACCAACATTGTTTTCAAAAATCCAGCAACTTATAATATAGTAAAACCCTTTTTAAACATACTTATAATCCATGCTTTGATACTTAAAATCCCAATTCAAACATAATAAATAAAACTAAAATTTAATTACTTCATTGCATAAATTACATAATCTTAGATTCATAATTAAATCATCAAAATATAACTTTTAAACATTAACATATTAAAACAATCCTTAAACATACAAATTTTACATTAATATAACTTGAGTAGGAAGAAAAATAACCAAACAAGAGAGAGGAGGACGGGATGCCGGAGGGAATAGTGGTGGCGGCCAGTCGGTGGGGTAGTGTCCTGGCTAGCAAGTTGGTTGTGTTCCACGAACAGGAGGAGGACAAAAGAGAGGAAAGAGAGAAAAATAAAATAAAAAGAGGGAGAAGGGGGCCGAAAATTTGGGGGAAAAGGAGGAGAGAGAAAATAAGTGTTTGGGAAAATTGGTTTTTGGAAGTTTATATAGGGTCTCCTTTTGGGCTTAGGAAAATGTGATTGGGCTAAAATAATATTTAATGGTTGGTGATTTGAGTAGTTGGATTGCTCTAACCCAATTTTAAATCCTTTTTACAAATCCAAAATTGTTTTAAGCTATTCAAATATATTTCAAAGTATGACTAAATAAAATGTTTGACTTATTTAAATCATTAAATAATTCCTTTGACTTTCAAATAGTCAACCTTTCAAGAAATATATCATTTAGATACTAAAATATACTAAATTATATATAAATATACATTAAAATATATTTAGAAAATTCATAAATTTACAGGGGGTTACATTGAGGTTGATGGAGTATGCAAGTGATTAGCTTAATAGTTATTAAGGTACGCGTATGAGAGAAGGGAAGGAGGAGCTCTCAAATTGGACAAATTTGCACGCCATGATGAAAAATAGGTTTGTGCCTTGAATTTACAAGCAATAACTCTTCATAAAGTTGAACTCTTTGCAACGAAATCAATTTAGTGTTGAAGCATACATCTCCAATTTAGAATGGTTGTGGTTGGCTTGCGATTGTAAGGATGAAGATGAGCAAAAATTAGTTAAGTTAGTCTCAAGAAGAAAATTGCTGATTTTGTGGACCACCATCTGATGCGTGTGTGAAGCATCAAGTGTGACAATCCTAGTTTTGTTAGGACTCTTCATGTAATTTTCTAGTTCTGTTAGGAGACTATGAATTTTAATTGCTTTATAATTCTTTATTTTAGGTGTTTTAATGATAAATGAATCCTATTATGTTTAGGAGTCTAATTTCCTTTATCATAGAGTCTTGTTAGGAGTCTAGGTTAGATAGGATTGTTGAATACTTATCCTGGGCATGTTTTACTTATCTTAGACGTGTGTGATGTTTGTCAAGTAATATTTATCTTGTTAGTAGTTGAGATTGTTTAGGACTTTGTTTAAGCGTGTACTTATATATACACGTTCAACAACATTAATAAAAACGTAGATGAATGATTTTGAGAATTGTCGAATGCTATTTGCATTGATTATCGGTTGTCGTACCAAGAATACATAAATCGTGGTTTGTGTGCATCTCCTAATCGAGGTTAGGTAGACATTAGTTCTCAAGGGAACATATAGTACCAATCCTTATAAAGATCCAACCTTTATACCATAATTGTTA